>NW_019524980.1:541423-578725 GCF_002814215.2 Seriola lalandi dorsalis | reverse complement strand
ACCCCCCTCCCCAGTCCTGTTTCTCTTTAGTTCCTCTTTGAAAAAACAGACACTTGGAAACTCTCCAGGCACACTGGGCCTGCAGCCTGGCTGACCCTTAGTTCTCACTCTCTTGGTTTCTTTCCCTCATACACACATGCACACATACACACACGCAGGTATGCATACACACTTAAACACGCACTCACAACATTACAAAACAGCAACCACCACATGGACCCTGACAGATGGCAGCTGGCGGCGCAGTAGTTTAGCAAGAAGGAAAATTTTTTTGGATGCTGCTCAGCTCCCGTCTTCTGATTGGAGAAAACAGATCCAGGAATCAAACACTGATTTCTCTGTGACTTTTTTGTATATTGTATTTTTCTTTCAAACACACTGTATTCCTGCATAAATAGAAATGCAACTGTTGCTTAACTGAGGTGTGCTGATGCTGTGGACCCACAGCAGCATCTAGATTGTGGCCCAGCATTTAAACTGGTCTGAAGATGTCACAAAGATTTAGCTTTTCTTTTATTGCTTGGTACAGTTACTACCAGATTCACCAATTACCAAAACACAACTCAGAGATATTTTTTTATTGATATATTTTTAAGCCAATCGGGTACCTTGTGTTTGTTAATTTGATTGCTTTTATGGTGTATTGAAAAGAAGATGTACAGATTTATAGCAGTGAAAAAAAATCTCATCAACTCTGATCAGAATAAGACTTTTTTTTAAGTGATTATCAGTTGTACAATTCAACTGATACCGTCTCTGCATGTATGTCTATCATGTGTGTGTGCTTGTGTTTGTACCATTGTAACCAGCAGCATTGGTCTTCCAGTCAGGGGCGCTGAGATGTCCAGCTCTGGAGGTCTTTACAATGATGTGCTGTACATCTCTCCATGTTAGAAGAGGACTAGCAGAAGCAAACACACACAAACACATTTATTTATTCATTGCAGTTTAAAAAATAGTAGGGAGACATAACTGAGCACAAAGTAAATAAGTGACCATAAAAACCATAACTTTGTTATTGGCGTAATTATGGGATAGGGGGAGAATAGGTGGATGAAAGGTAAACATAAAAAGGTTGGGATAGAAGAGGGAGGAGGTAGAAAAACAAATCATGAGGAGCAAGAAAGAGGATGAAATGTAAAACAATGTAAAGAAAACATAGTAATATACAGTAGGTGGAAGATTACTGAGAGAGAAAATTACAGAGAGGCATAAATGGAAAGCGTAGATGCCCGTTCATCTGTCCCTGGTTTCTCAGATCTCACGTGAGATCCATTATGAGATGGCAGCCATGTGTCTCGACTCCTTTGATGTCCAAACGCTACATTAAAGGGAAAAACCAGGAAGAAGTGGGTCACCAAGTTTCCTGGGATTCCCTTCCATCTCATATGCTGGCCAGATGCTCTGTTCCCTCCCCTCATGTCACTCGCCATCTGAGACCGCCACAATCCAGTACTACTCTGTATCATGCAACCTAAAACTAACATTTAAGGTTTGCAGCCCAACATTCAAACTTTAAAATTTAGGAAGATAAACAGGTATGGTGTGAGAGGAAGCATCAGGCAGCAAAATGAGTCTGACCTGAACACTCTGTGCCTTTGCCTGTTGAGCTGCTGGCATGAGAGCAGGTTTCTTTCAGAGCTTCCCGTGATCTCTGTTAAACCAAGAACGCACTAGAGGACGTTTAAAATGCTGAGCGTTATCAGAATCACACATTTAGCCACAGAGTTCAACAGATTACAGTCAAAAGCCACATTCTTATATGCACTTTATACTACAGACAAGATGAAAAAATCCAATACATACAGAGTTGCCAGAACATTCACAGAATAGGCTACTGTTCTATATTATTTGTTTTATCGTCTTTAATTTAAAGCACATTGAGTTTACTTGTGTGTAAGAAAAAATACCTTTCCCTCTCCCTTGATGCCACATTTCAGTTGTAAATGGTGAGAACAAAACTCAACAATCTAGACATAAAAATATCAAGAACAGTCATGCCAACGTGGGATTGTTTCAAATGGGAGAGATCAAAGTGTGGACGCTGAGGATCACTGCCATAGATAGATATTTGAAGCCAGCAATATGTTGTTGACCTTCCCTATTTGTCACAACCCAGTGCAAGTTCATGGGCATGTAGTGAAATCAGAATCATAGTTGGTATTTTAATCTTGCAGAGTATTCCTGGTAAAAGTAAAGGTACAACATTTCAGCTTATACTGAAGGCCGGGCATCACTCTCTCGTAGTAGTAAGAAGTTGGAAAAGAGCTGAACTCTTCACGCTGTCCATCATTCCTTAATCAAATTGACTTAATGGACTGTTTAGCCAAACTTTTTGCAATTATCAGAGTTATATTCTAGGAAAACTGTGATCATGATTAGACAAAAATGGGGAATTTATAGATGGGAATATTTCATATATTTATAGTAAACCCTGCTTGTGTTGAACCCAAAATACCACATCCCCATGATGCCCACAATACAACTGTAGCTAAAGACATTGCTGTTACACATGCTTCACTGATGCCCTCACTGAGCCCACATTTCTTAAATCCAGTTGAAAAAAATACTCTGATAGTATAACTATATAAGGATGGTAGCACAGAAAAGAGCTATAAAAAGTCAGAATAATTAAATCTTCAGATCAATATTAATAGGCTTAGCTTTCACTCTGTAATTATGGTTCCATAAATGTTTTATGGTCATTAATTAAAAGTGACTTTGGCATCGTTATCTAGGCCATGACAGCCTTCCCATAAACAAGCCAATACTAATTAATGGAGTAGCTCACATACTGGGGAAAACCAGCAGCGAATAAGAGTGTCTAATATAGGTTTCTCAGTGTTTCTCTCAAGTGTAATTATGGATGAAACCACACAAGTAATCTTTAGGGAGAAAGCCAAGAGGGAAGTGAATGATGGAGATGAAGACACAAAAGTATAACATTTCAGTCTCTCAATTTCACCTAGGTTCAGTCCACTGATGGAAAAATATCCACACGATAATCAGAATTTTTCACGCTAAAATGTGTCACACTAGCATAAATTTCAAATCAGATGAATGGAGAAGAAATTAAGTCTTCTTTTCACCCATCTGTCCCTGCTTTGGTCTCTTAAAGCCTCCCAGTAGATGAGGTTTGTAAGGTAGGTTATCCTTGGTCATTTCTTGCTTATCCCTCCTAATTTCCTCACTGAAGTCTCCAGTCTCCATGTTCACTCACTTTTCCATTTCCTCACTTCCAAGGACAAAGGGAGAGGGGAAAGAAATAAAAGTTTGTGAAGCTCTAAAATGTTGCTCCTTGCCGTGCTAGACTCTAGCTCATAAAGAGATAAATCATGGGCTGTCTTAAAACATCTTAAACTTGGCAAAATCTACAGAGAACAGAGCATGGCGCGCTTTTCTGTAGTAACATGTTCCAATCCACTCTCATATCAAGGGAAAAGACCTCACAAGTTTAGTGAAGTCTAGCGTAATGGCATCTTGACATGTTTATCACAGAAAGTTTGCCCGCTTTCATTCACCAGATAAGAGTAGATACGATCGGCACTGCACAGTTTGTCTAAATTGTTTCCCTGTCCCTCTTTGATCCTGCCCTCTCTTCATCTGCGTGTGCCTGCATGCAAGTTTATCCATGTGAGAAACTGAATGAACGGATAGAAAGAAATAAAGATCGTTTTCCTTGGAGGAGGGAAAAAAAGACCATCGTGACAGTGGTGGAGGCAGAACAAGCACGACAGAGAGGAAGTGAGAGCCAGCAGAAGAGAAGAAAGCAGGCAGGCAGGCAAGAAGCAGTGTGTGATAATCTTGTTGAGGAAACAGGCTTATGTGCCCAGCACTGCCTGGAAACCGAGAATATTTTCTACTGGGAGGATTTGGATTGGATTATCCAGGTTAAATGAAGTGACCTCAGCTAACTGAGCTGCTCAACATGTGATGATGAGGTAAAGCCCAATTCAGAGTCTCTGCACCTCCACTGCACTGTTTCCAATTCATTAATTTATCACAAATTAAGCACCTCAACAGGTATCAAAGAAGAGCGTGCAGGAATCTGCTGTGCCTTACACAAAAAGCAACCAGGACATATATAAGGCATGAGGGCTATAGAGGATACTGAAACCAACTGAAAAAGCTTGCTTTTAGTATCTGTCTGTCTTACTTTCCTCTTCTTGTCGTCATATTGGCACTCAGTCCTTTCTACTAGAAATGTTTGACATGAAAGCATCTGGCCCAGAAAAGTCTGTGTGTAGTTCTGCTTGTTGCAGAGATCTTAAAAGATCAAGTAAAGCCACAGTCCTGCACTTATTCTGCTACTGATGGCATCCTGAAACTGAGAGCTAAATGGTTTATGCATTTAAAAGCAGCAAAGGGGCACGAAACTGGGAATCATCATACAACAATATCCCAGTACTTTGTCCACTATAACAATGATATTTAGAAATATGTTTTCAAACAATTATCTGCCACACTTTGTGTGTGCCTCGTTTTCTCTGAAAATATAGTACTCATTCATATTCTACATCTACTTACTACATTATGAAGAGCCTTCAGTTTTGTAGACAGCTGAGATGGAACACTGTGTACCAAAGTGCATTAAACATCCTTTTCTCAGCACACACAGCAACATGAACACATGTGATCATTCAAATTTAAAATAGCCATAAATGGGCAGAAGGCTGAGCTGCCACAAAGCAGAAGAGCTCAGAGTTCAAATGTCTGCAGTAAAGCAGAGAAATACTCTTGCATGAGGATCCCAAGACAACATGATTGTGATATTTGTGCCAGTGTATTCATAATGGATCACAAGGGACTGGCTCACAATATATTGTGATGTCAAATTAGTTGGCACAATCCCAGGCAAGACAGACTACAGTATATACACGCTGCAGCTATACATGGTTGTGACTTCTCAGTGGAGAGTTTAATCCTGTTAAACTTCGAGCACAGGTCACCATTGAAGGAGAGTGATGGCAATCCATATCCAGGCAAGTACCTGAAAAGCACAGGCCCCGACTATTAAAGTGGAAACCCCCTATACTTAATCTTATCGTTTACAGAAAGTAGGACTCGGCATAGTGCTTCTCTACTCCAAAATGTGCCCAACACATATATGTGGTAACTCTCTGACATTTCTCAGTGCAGGAAATCAAAATGTCCACTGTTAATGTTGCACTGGGATCAATAATAACAGGTAAATATCAACAGCTGATAACTCCTTTGAATGAGCTTTCCAGCTTCACCACTTGCACCCACACATCGCTATGAACACTCAAACCTGCTTTACACAGACCTTTAGAACAAGGCATCTCTGCTACCTGTCTAACCTAATTGCTTGTAGGTGCTGATACACTGAAGTGAATGGAAGCAGGTGTGTAATGTATTATACTAAGATGATGTGCCTTAATCATTATGTTCTCTAAGCCACCGTGCAGAAGTAGATTTACTCTACACTTGTATCGCTCCAGCTGAGGTTGATCTGTGAGCATGTGTCTTGCGGTAGTGTCTATGTGCTGTATAGTCCAGCTGCCCTGTATGTCAGTCATACTCTGAAACCTGATGTACCTCTGTACATCATCAACGTGTCTCTGCACACAAACCTGGGATGAGATTAACTGATTAAAACAAAGAGCCTTTTCAAGTAGTTAAATGCATCTCTACCGCTAACTTGACAATGATGCATTTGTGAGAAAAAGCTTCACGTGTTCCCCTTATAGATCAATGAAGCCAGAGGACAAGACGGCATTAGAAGGTAAGCAAGGGGTAAAGGGATGAAGTGAAGGGATGAGGTTAAATGGATCTTACTTTGCCTCCAGGGCCAGAGCAATAATGGCAGCAGCCATAGGAGCCGATGCCGATGTCCCTGTGTGACTGTCTGTACACCGATGTCTCAGGTCTGTTGTGATCTGCAGATAGAGGAAAAGGGGAGAAAGTCACATGGGTACAAAAGAGAGATAAAGAGGAAGTAAGAAAGAAAGAAATAAGTAGTAAGAGAAAAGAGGCAGGTAAGAAACAGGAGAGGAAGGAGGAGTCAAAGTCACAGATGAGAGGGGAGAAATTTCATAAATAAGAAAGCCATAAACAAATATATGCAGGAGAAGAACAGAGGGGTGTTACAGAGGTGGAGGGAGAGAATGAGCAGAACAAATAGTGACGATGATGGCAGGAGGAGAGAGAGAAAGAGAAACAGACAGACAAAGAGAGATTGAAGTCATGAGGATCAGGAGGATTTAGACACACCTGAAACTCACATTCCAGCTTTGATACACTGCCTCGCTAGAGATAACACACACAGACACTCACACACAAGTGCACAAATCTCCGGTTTCCCCAAGAGTTGTTTCCGCAAGGAATCAATGCACAAGGAGAAACAAAGGACAAAGAGTAAGAAGCAATAAGAGGTAATAAAAGGTGTTTTTAAAGAGCTGTATCTTTGCTTTGATTGTGTGGACTTTAGTCAGCCAACTAGTCAAACAGCTTGACAGTCAGTCAGCCAACAGAAGCTTAGCTAAGTTCCAGTCTGAGCCCTCATCAAAGGACCTTTCCAGGACTAAAGAGTTTGAGGGACTATCTGAAGACAGACAGACAGACAGACACACACAGACACACACACACACACACACACACACACACGAAATGGTTTAGTAAGAAGTGAAAGTAGTCCAATAGTATTAGAGTAGACAGGACAGTATGTCCTCAACTAGATTAGACTTACTTTCAGATGTATGAGGTTTACTGTGTGTACAAAGCCAGAGGGACACTGTAAAGAATGCATGTGTGCTTGTGTGTGTGTGTGTGTGTGTGTGTGTGTGTGTGTGTGTGTGTGTGTGTTTGTGTGTGTGTGTGTGTGTCTGTAGCATCGGTACAAGGAATGTAGCAAAACACTGCCAGACAAGCTAGCTCACAGTGGCCAACTGTCACTGTCCATCCCAGTGGAACATGAGAGAGATTTGGTCAATTTGGGTCAATCCAGGTCACATCACTGGGCCCACAAACACGCATGCACGCACGCACGCACGCACGGCCCAGTTAATACCATGTTGTATCATGCTGTACTCTTAACTGTAATTATATATTCTATATGCAAACTTTTCAATTTTTTCAAGCTCCAAATCAAAACATGGACAGTCTTCAATGTAAATGAATGGTTACCTAGGACATGGAGACATACCTTTGACAGTTTCTTTTAGTTCATGTCACTTATTTAAAGCTGGAAAACAGAAGTCTGGTCCAAAATTCAATTAAGCATAAAACAACACCAATACAACTCAGACATCAATGAGGAACACAAAAGCATTTTGGCTCTGCTGTAAAATGAGGCCATTCGTACTGTCAAAAACTGATGCACTTGCATGTGTTTGCACGATAAGGATAAGGTTCTCAAAATCTACCACAGACACACACACACACACACACACACACACACACACACACACACACACACCAGTCCTTACAATCTTTCGGTCGTAGTTCTCCCCACTGCTGTAGGTGGTGGTCAGTGTGGACGAGCATTCCTCCAGATACCAGGGCTTTCGTCCGCTCTCAGCTGTGCTGGAGATGGAGATGGTGTAGATGGAGTTGGTGTAGCCGTCACACGAGCAGTGGTCTCTGCTGCGCCCGCCATTGCCTGAAGCCCACACAAAGATGGAGCCGCGGCCCTTCCTCCCCTGACAAGAGAAGATGCAGAGAGGAAACTGAGGGCCTGTAGATTTGTCTTAGTACTTAGAGGCAATCACTGCTCACCAACGTTGTTTTGGCCCCATTTTTAAATGCTCTTTTAATGTCATCAGAAGGGGAGTCACAGGTTCTGTGTTCAGTGCATAACGAATAAAAGTAAATACCAGCAACAGCAAAAGTGCCGAAAAAAAACAGTAGGCAGCAAGACAGTGTAAGTCCACAGCAGTCGTGAGTGTGTCTGGCAACAGATCTGATGTGATGTGATCCAAGTTTAGTAATCATAATGTTTTAACTGGCCAAAATATAGTGGAGATTTTTTCCTTTGAAACGTTGCCATTGCCGAGTGCCATGCTGTGTTATTGAGTTTTTTTTCCCCGTCGGCCTGAGTGAGGTGAATTTCTGTCTCTCCTCACATCACTGCAGCAGAGGAGAGGAGTTCATTTACTGAATGACAGTAATGTTACAGTTAATAACCGTAAAATGATTTCTGGAAACAAATTAATACTGTCATATTAATAACCAGTAAATCAGCTACAAGATATCATTTAAAAAAGATGCTTGTGCAGACAGCCCAAAATCTATCCAACCATTTCCATCCAAACCTTTCTCCTCAAACAAATCCGACACATCACTTCTTCAAATTAAGGTAGGCCTCATCTTCAACAGACTAAGTTGGTTACTTAACTATTTAATCTCATGAGAGATCATCATCACTATGCAACAAGAGGTAGATTAACTAATGTTATTTCTTTAAGACTCTAGAGTTCAATGAGCAAAAATTATAAACTGCAGCAGTTTTCTGGAACAGTTCTCACCAGCTGAGAGGAGTTTCAAACTTTTGCTGAAGAAATGGTTGATGAATAATCAGTCATTAGTTTGTTTTGTTTCTATAATTCAGTTTGTATGTTTTTTGGCAATACATGCATTTTAATTTGACGTGCTTGTCTTGAACATTTGCTATTCCATTATACCCCCCTTTACCCTTATTCATTCAATATTTTCATTTTGTTGCATCCTTGTGGTCGGTATCCTCTGTTTACTATGCTCCATTTTGTTTCATTATTTTTCTTTATCAGCTCTGTACATACCAGTACTGCTGTTTTGCTCAGTCTTTTTATGACTTTATTTTATAGAATTCATGGTATTATCTCTATTTGAAGAATGAAAGTAAAGCATCAAAAGGACCACACACAGTCAGCATTAGACTTAACTTGATTGCACACATTCACGAAAGGAAGCAGAGCAATAAAACCACAAATATGGCATGTAAAGACATGAAAGAAATGTTTTAAACAACATATACATATAGCAAATATAATTTGTGCACTTTTAACAACAAATAAGACTTTCAAGAGTTTTTAGAACCATTTTATGTGCACGTTTTGAATTTTACTAAGGTTTGGCTAAACACTGCACACATATGGACATTTGTTATAACCGAGGCTCATTACATGTACAGCCAGGCAGCTGTTTAATATTCAAATCTAGGTCTCCAGAAGAGCTTACGCAGTACATTAAAAAAGACTCATTCCAGATGTATTTGGAGGATCTCGCTAATGGAGAGGCCTGGGCCAGCTCAGAGTGAGCTTTTCATTGACTCAAAGTGTGAATAAAGACACCAATTAATTCACTAATACAGTATTCAGTCTCAATTCATTTTCATTGAAAACCAAGTCAAATGCCTTTCATTATGTCATTTTGACATTGTACTTCCAGAATTGGCAAAGCTGAAAATGATCTAAAACCTGGACCCGTCAGAGACACAGAGGGAGTCCCAGTGCTGGTGATGACCGACCGAGTAACGAAGGCAAAGTTCAGCCAGGAGTCAGCAAAAAAAAATATCTGACGAGTTGACTGACACTGCTATTCATACTGTTACACACACACAGAGAGAGAGAGAGAGAGAGAGAGAGAGAGAGAGAGAGAGAGAGAGAGAGAGAGAGAGAGATACAGGAATAAAAGATAGTTTGGAGTTCTTCAAAAGGGGGCTTCTGTCAGGCAGCGATAAGCAAGTGGAGCCCCTCTGAGTGAGAGGGGGATCAGAGAGGAGCAAACGCTGACAGATGAGAGCGATGGAGAGCGCTTTGAACAGCAGTTAGCAAAAGAAAGAACGGCACAAAGAAAGGAGGACACAGTGAGTAGAGAGCATAAAGGGGAGAGTGGGATTGATGAAATTATCAACTGTCAGAAAATGTATCTATATCAAAATGATTGATTAATTGTTGGTCATTTATCCAACAAAACGCCAAGCATTTACTGATTGTTGTCTTCTCAGATGTCAACATTTGCTGCTTTTCTCTTTATGTGTTATGATATTATATTAGTAACCTATCATCATAGCAGAAAAAAGTAGAAAAAAACACCTAAAACAGAGAGAGAAAGAAACATTTTGATGGACATGACAGTTGAGAGCTATACATACACAGAGGGTTAACCTAACTGAAAAACGTTGTGTATAAGCAACAAACTTATCATATATAGCGAAATGTAGCCAGGAAACACACACAAAAAAACATGTCACGCATAAGAAAAATCTTGTTTGAGTATTTCACACGTACAGCAACAACAAGCCAGAGTGCAACCCTCTTCACAGCTGTCAGTGGTGTCTCTAACACCTCAGCGCTTTGTGATAAACTGTCTCTTCAGAGTGTCACATAGGTACATGTTACACTCACAAGCATGCCATCTCCACTCAGCTTCTCTCTCTCACACACACACACACACACACACACACACACACACACACACACACACACACACACACACACACATACCAGAGTGGAGGGCATGCAAGCACATACACATGCCTAACTCGTACCAGTTGGACAGATATCTCCCTCACCTCTGTCATCTTAAAAGGCCAGCCTGTCAGGAGCGACGGGGACTCTCTTCTACTCACGCTACCAACCTGTTCGTTTTTTCCTCCCCCCCTCTTTCCTCTTTTTTGTAACGTGCCACAGGCTCGCAGCGTCACAGTCAAAGTGTTCAGTCTGAAAACTCTGAGATCCACATGTCCCCCACCGCTGACTCCCCTCCCTGTCTGGATCTCACTCTCACCTCATTCAAGGTCTACATCTGCTTAACCAAATGGCAGAAGGCCAGTTGTAGCAAACTTTGTGAATAACTTTGTGATTGTGTGGATGTATGTGTGTGAGTTGCGACCAGTAAATGACTTCACCCCTGTTAACCTCTGTTATAGCTTTTCCATTCCACCAACAACACAGCGCCAGATTGTCGTTATGCAAAATAAGCTATGAATATGTAAATAAATATATGCTAATAGCCGGGGGTGGGGTGGGGGGGGGGGGGCTCTAATGTCTGGAGGACATCTCACAGGTAGAGATAGCCAGAGAAGGGTTTAGGATATGAGTATATGAGCATGAAACACACACATCTGCTTAGCGTGTGTGTTTATATCTTGTCCCACCATATGAATACCAATGTCAAAGTCCTGGCTGAACAGTAAAGCACTTGTTTATTTGTACATGTTTCTGTATGTAAATACGTGTGCATGTGCCCACCATGCGAATGCCATTCTCGAAAGCCTGCCTGGCCAGAGACGCCGGTCCATCCACAGTCTTTCCGTCATCATCAGGTCCCCAGCTGGCACTGTATATGTCGATGTGCTGCGGCTGCAGGCTCAGAGACTTGGCCTCCACCATGTCTGTTACATCTCCATCCAGCATTCGCACACCTGGTACACAAACACAGAGATAATACATGCATAACTAACCAAAGGTGAATCTATCTCACATGCATTTCTACAAAACTTGCTGAAAAAGTTTAATGAATAACATTTCCTGTCATAATTACCATGATAAATTAAAAACAGACTAACAGGCTAATCAAGTCATTAATTAGGCGAATCGGGCGATTAATTAGCACGTGTTTCAGAGTTATACCTCAATAAAAATGTGTTACTCCTCTTTAAGGTGTACATTTTTGCAACAAGGTCTTTCCAAGGCTGATCAGATCATCTACTCTAAAGTAAGTATGAGGTCTCTATCATTAAAGCTTCTATCACACATTTTAGTCGTCGGATTTGTAAAAAATGCGAGCGCAGTCATACAACCATCAGCATGATGACACATTAATCACAACGCTGTATTCTGAGGGACATGATCAACCAATGAACACAGAGTTTGATTTAGTTAAACTGAGCTTGTGGAGTCATTTTAATTGGTTTGGATAGAACTGCATTAACATCAGGAACTGACTAGTACATGTTCCGCCATGCTAGTTCTCAGCATCCTTTCAGACTGCATTGGTTTCCTTTCAAATGTCAGACATTAGCAGTTATGAGGCCTTAATTACACTGACATACACATACTTATAACACGAGCCATAACATAGCTCTGCTGAATAAACAGAAACATGTCAAGAACTGTTGATAAATACTGTTTCAGAAACCAGACAATTATAACCAATCACTCACCTCCTATTCTGGCATTGTAGGCAATTCCCACAATGCAATGGGAGTTGTTTGCGGCTGCAGCAACTTCGCCCGCACACCGTGTCCCGTGCCTGAGGAAAGAACGGGAATCAACAGCTTATTACACAGATCTAAACAAACGCACACATGCCCGGGTGAGAGGATGTCACGGACAAGGTTAACACAAGCAAATGTATACACAAGCAGTAGAGCACACAAACTACCAGATAGATATGCTAAATTAGAAATGGAAAGCAAGGACACGTAAACACACATCTTTACAGATAAATGTGTGCATTCCTGTCGAAATAATCCCACACAAAGTTGTCAGGACAGGTTCGTCAGCGCCAATGGTCCCATAATGTACAAACACACTCACACACACAGGCGCAGGACCTTGTTTGTAATCTGAGTGCAGCATGCGAGCACTGTGCTCCCCAAGTACACACAAACGTTAACACACAAAAACATCGATAGCTGAAACCGTGTCCAACATCAGTGATAAGCTAGACTACTCACACTACTCTAACATCTATTCACACACACACAAACACACGCACACGCACGCACACACACACACACGCACACACACACACACAACAGGGTAACATTCCACCAGTAACTGCAGTGGTGACAATCGGCCCGGGTCAGCGACCAGCGTAAACAAACATAAGTATGTTTGCGTCCTCCGCCTCCTCAAAAACACCACTTTCTGGATCGGCACAAACACACTCACACGCACACGCACCTCCTGCAGAGAACATCTGCATCACAACACCCCCCGGAAACAGCTCTGACCGCTGCCATGGAAACCCAGCATCTAGCTATCGAAACCCCCGGGGAAGACACGGGGAAGTTTTTAAGTCCAGGGAAGCACTCAGACAGCGGAAAATCCATTTCACAGTAACCTGATGATTTCTGGTCAACATTTATTTAACAGCATGATCAAAGGTTTAAAAAGATATGGAGGCATCACTTAGCGGAGGTGTGTACAGAAACATCTATGTTCGGCAACTTCAATCAAAAAAGTCCTCATCCTTCTCATCTCTTTCTACGTAATTCACATCTAGTTTAGATATTAGAAATATAGACACCATTTGTATAGATGTGGAAACCTTCCTTTTATCCTCTGTGGAGTTGGGATGACCTCACAAGTTTACAGAAAAGCTGAAACAAATGAAACTGTGTATAACATGTTATGGCTGCAAATCTGTGATAGGCCCCTTTATCACAGTTAATGAGCCAAACTGCTGACTCCCTCCTTTAAAATGCTTCAACAGTCTTCGCTCAGTTCACTTCACTCCAATAATCCATAAAATTGTCTGTCCGGTCGTCTTTCCACTCTTTGTGTTTGCCTGTATTTTCCATTTTCTACACATCTGTGTCACAGTCACTCGGGGATGTCTCTGTGTTTCAGCCAGAGCCATATAACGTTTGTGCAATAGATGATAGCCAGTGGGAACAACATGCACTCACACACCATAATTGATCTAATGCAGACACACATACTTTTTAACTTTCCGAAACTACCATCACTTAAACTCAACTCACTCAACTTTCTGTGGTATACATCTGATTTTTCTTATAGCCCTGCATATTTTCCCCCTGCTTCAACAAGCAGTTTTATATTTCTTGGTTCTTTGTGAATTGCGCTTACTATGATTTCAGATATTTCTAAATCCAATTTCAGTTTAGTTTATGTAGTTTTCAGTTTGTGTCAGGTGTTTTTTTGTTTTGTTTTTCAAAAAAATCTGCATTTCCCCCCACAGCTTTTAATATGACAGGCCACTGAGAAACATTTGTAGTTGCCAACACGTATCTGAAGATAGATATTAAAAATTACAGTTACATTTTCTCAAGGTCACTTTGTGTTACACAGTGGTAACATTAACAGTTAAAAGAAGGTTGTAGTGAATATCAATTTGCAAGAAGAGCGAGCAGTGTGTTTTTTTCCTAATTTCATAGGACACAGAAACACACCATCCAGCAGGTAAAGACACCAAAAAATCCCAAAACAAACCCTATATTACAAAACTGTCAGAGAATTCTATAACCACTTGTTTCACTTTTGTGTTTCTTTCTTCTGACTCAGACATTACAGGAATTTTCACAATTTCTTTTGTCATACTGTCCTTTTTAAATCTGAAGTGGGTTGGATGGATTATTAGCAGATACAAGGAACTGCACTGTTAAGCAATAGATGCTGATTCATCCAAATGTGTCATTTCAGAGAACTGTATGGGAGGTTGATGCAGTGATAACATAATTGCCTTTTTCCCTCCTGCTTAAATGCAGAGCACAGCTGTTAGAGCCGCTTGTACACACGGACAACACCAGATTAAAATCCACAAGCACTATGTCATTCTTGTTGCCATACAACGCAAAGTTTGACAACAATCTGCAGTTTGCCAGATGTAGCTGTAGATGTTGAGTGTTATTCCACAGAAATCTAACAGACTGTGTGCATCTCACCTTTCAGGCATGATGACCAGTTTTAACTTGCCGGCCACCTCACGCAAACCTTTCACATTTATTCAGCTCTGATGAGACACATGACCGCCTTGTTTTGATTAAACTAATATGATCTCCAGTTTGTAAATCCCATAGGAGAATTTGTTGTTTAAACGTATAGTAATATGAAAAGTCAAAGAAGGCAAACCAGATTTGTGTCCACACACATAACATAATAGTCAACTATGAGTTGAGCCTTAAAAGGCATCCAGCTCATTAAGCTGCATCTGTAAGCCTCATGTCTCTTTAAGACAATGCATTACCAGCAGGGACCGAGCCACTGCCAAGGCACTCAGGCTGCTGCAGCCAAACACACACCAAAAATCACTCACTAAGCCAAACTGGCACAAGACAAGTGCTTGGACAAGCGAGTCTCTTTTTTCCCTCTTACACACACGCAGGCACACATATACACACCAATTCCTCCAAACAGAAAAACCACAACCCACCCACAAATGTCACAATCAAATGCACTAATGTAACTCATTGCACCCACAACAAGGTCAGAAATCAGCAAATACAAACATATTGAGGCCCATTGCTTCTGGTAAAAATCAATCAGAAAAACACTGACACACAGAAAAGCATTTGGCTGAGTCTTACACCTAAACATTTGATCCTTGTGCTAATTTTTACCTGAACCCCTACGTAACCCATTCAAATTAAATTTCTCTCTCACTAGTTCTGGAATAGATTTTTTCTCTTACTTGTTCTCGTTGGTTGCGTCATATCGAGGCATGGGATCCATGTCGTTGCCGTTGACATCAAAACTTGCTTGAGGGTCCTGGAAGAGACACGGAGCACAAAACAAGTACATCAAACACCAAAATGATCAGGGGAGGGAAAACATCAGGTAAACAAGAAAATTCATTATAAAGTAGGTCTAACACTACCCGTGTTTGTGTTTGTGCGTAATAGACTTGGAGAACGCCAAGAAGCTTCTCTAACCCAATCAAACAGTTCACATTAGCATCCCTCACAACAGTTTTGTAAATCGAATGCAATCAGAGCTAACTCAATCTGCCACACTGCTCACCCTTCGGCATAAACAAATCCAGGCATTAAGAGTAGCTAATAACAGCAGCGCAGGCGCTGCCAAACAGGGTGTGAATCATTTTATCTGCACAGTTGATTGATGGCCTTACCTGCTGCCTCGGGCCAAGAAGTTACTCTATCTGGCCTTGGTCTGAGGTAGACTTAGCTCAGCATGCACATAAAAGTATGTAGCCACAGAAAAATAAACATGTACACACAACATACCTGCACACCCACAGGTTTAAGGAAGCTTCCCTTCAAAATGTAATCAGTGACACAGGATTAGGTGATCCAAATACAACCGCTATCGCAGTGTACTTGATCATCTGACTTCTGTGACATGACTTAGTTATGGCCTAAAATAGCCAATAAACTCCTGTGTACAAAATATAATTTCTATTTAATCTTTGATTTAAATTTGTTTTACAATCTAAGGACCTTTACGCACAAAAAGATCATCACTGTTGTTATATTTGTAATCAGACTCCAGTGATCCTGTCGCGCATGTGACTTGTTAATCCTGAATCCGACACACTCATAGCCACACACACAAATGCACAGACACTCACTTACAGCAGCTTACATACAAATTTGTAAACCTCCCCATGCCTCTCACACAGATGCTGACATATAGAGCTGCAACAATTAGTCGATTAATCAGTCACAATCACAGAAAATTTATCAGAAGCTATTTTAAAAATCAGTTAATCAAAGTTTTATGGTTCCAAGTTCTCAAATGTTAGAATTTATTGCTTTTCCTTGTCTTATATTAAATATTTTTGGGGATTTTGGCTGTTGATCAAACAAAACAAGATATTTAATGAGACCACAGGGTCTGTAGGAAATTGTGATGGATATTTTTCACTGTTTTCTGATGTTTCATAGACTGAAAAATGTATCAAATTAATCGAATATTCAGTAGATCAATCAATAATGAAAATGAATGTTAGCTGCAGCATATACAAAGATTTACTCATTCATTTTGCTGACAATTGAATAACACCGAGCATGCATGCACACACACACACACACAGCCACTCATAGCCGCCCTACACGCGCATACATACACACTCACGTAGTTCTGAAAGAGGTCTGGGTGGTTCCTCTCGATACCATCATCTAGTATAGTCACCACAACGTCTTTTCCCGTGTAGCCTCTCTTCCAAGCCCCCATGATGTTCATGTCCGACTGGCAGTTATGGACGTCATCATTACAGTGCTGGGGAGATGGAGGCAGGAGGTGAAGGGAGAGATGGTGATAAAGGAGCAGAGGAGAAGGAAACTCATGGAGGGGGCTGAATCCATCAGGGTCTTATAATGTATTTAAAAGTTTATGAGTGTACCCACATGATGACATTTTTCCATTTAACTTTAGCATTACCATTTCTCACACAGAGGCACAATCTCCCTTAAACAAGTCCAAACAAGTTAAAGTCAGGACTGTTTGAAAAATTCTATGTAAATTTCAGATAGCCTGGTCCACCAAAACATTGTTATCACTGAAAAAAATTACTTTGACCTGAAGGCATTATGTCTTATTTCACTATTCAAACAAAGAGCCCATGGGCATGCAAAATTATTTTTGAATGCATAGAAATATGCAAAGGCAAAAATGAGATCAGATCAGAGAGAGCAAAGGTTTAACACCCTTTCCTTTCTACCCACCTAGCTTCCCTTCCCCAGTCCAAAAGTACTTCATTACAAACTCAGCTAGTTATCAACCTGTCACAAAACATGTCAACATTTCTAAACAATAATGCAGCTATTGTCCTGTAGCTGATTTATATGGTTGTGTTATCAGATGTCTGATTAGGTTTAAATTTGGCAAGCCAACATAATTTACTGTGGTGTTCAAGGACAGTGCATGTGCCATAACCTGCTATTTGTTTGAATGTCAACGTGACATTTTGATTCATAATTGTCAATTCAAAATAAATCACTTCACTCACTGTATTTCTTATCAGAGCTTTTTTAGGGACGCTGACTTCTCACAGGTCACTAAAATCTGAGCCAAGTGAAAATCAAACTCAATCTGAATCACTGATACTGGTGAATGTCACTTTTCTTTCAAATGAGGGTAAATCTGTGTAAACTGACAAAAATGTTCAATGTGTCACCCACAGGCTATATCAGGTAACTTAGTTAGAAATGACCGATGGAAGCATTTTTTTTTCCTGAAAACACACAAACACCAAGTTCAAAGAGTTCTGTCCTAAAGCTAGAAACATATGTTTAAAAACCTCTGGTCAAAGTATAAGGATTTATCTGCACTAAGTTAACAATTGACAGAGCTGAGGACTCTCAACCACACACACACGCGCACGCGCACACACACACACAAATACATAACTGAAAGAGCAATGATCTGAGGGTGTTTGCAAACACTTGATGATAAGCCCACAAATCTCTGCAGCGTGAATTTGTGTGTGTGTGTGTGTGTGTGTGTGTGTGTGTGTGTGTGTGTGTGTGTGTGTGCGCAAACAAGCGCATGCACAACACTGCTGATCTCTGAGAAATGATTTTGAAATGCTGGAACATAGGGACACAAATATTTCTAGGTGTGTGGACAGTGCAAATACAATGAATAAACACAGAATATCTCACCGTGACCCTAAATTGCCTCTTGTCAAAAGGAGGAATGGCAAAAAATTTCATCACTACAGCTTTTAGACTCTTTCATTAACTAAAAACGCACACAAATCCCTCAGTTGCACTGAACCTGCAGCAATTAGGACCATGGCATGACCTCTGCTGACCTTTGACCCACAAAATGGATAAATGTACGTAAATAACAGCACGCAGTCCTCTGAGAGGAACAGACGAGCACAGCACAGACTTGACTAAATTGTACTGGGCTCTATTTGTATTGGAAGTTTTGGTGCTGTAAACACACAAAGAGAAAGGGATTTGTGTACTCACAATGTACCACATACTGCTCCACTTGGCGTCGTTATAGAATATGTTGTTCTGGGCCAGGCTGCTGTGGGCGGGGCTTGACAAAGAAAGGGGTGGGGATGGTTTGTAATCCCTCTTGATCCTCCTCTTCACCACCTGCTGCTGTATCCACTCCACCTGAAACACACAAACACAGACAGGATATAACAGATTCTGAGGAGGTATCAAATAAGTAGTAGAATTAAATCACAGAGAGCACCATCAGTCAACAGAGGGAATTTCGTTCCTATGAAATGATGTGTTCAAAGTAACACAATATTTTAGGAAATGATAAGGTGTTGGAAAACCTTGAATAGTGGATGCTGCATCTTCAGTAAAAAAGTGGAAATATAGAGGCTATATTTCCTCTTCTTTGCCTTATGTGATGAGCTCACCCACACATAAAGATACAGATCATCTCCAGAGAATAGATATGGCTAGTATACAGTCATGCTCGATCAACCAAGACACATAGAATATTAGAAAGCAGCAGAAGAGAGTCACACTTTTGTTGTGGGTGAGCCATGAGTCTAGATTAAAAAAAAATTCTGCAGGAGAAGACACTATTCTTATTATATTTCATTTTATTTATTATATTATATATATTATTTTAGCTAACTAAACATTTCACTTTTAGTGTTAGCCTACAAGATTTTTCATATGGACACATTTCTTTTCTCTCCATCAGTTTGTTTTTTCCCTCTCAAAATGGACATTATTTTACACACACACACACGCATGCACTCACACACACACGCACTCACACACACACGCACCAAAGACATAAATGTCTCTCAGGTAACATCAATCTCTCAAATGTTATGGGCTCGCTTCAAGGCACAAGGCATTCCTTGGCAGGAATCTCGCTCCACTTTCAGTCGGAATTTTCCGATTTCAAAATCAGCATTGTTGGATCTGAACAAGATGGCTGGACCCACGTGCTTGGCCCTGGTCAACTCTTTTTAAAACCCTGAAATCTTGTGTTTAGTCTAGCTGAAGTCCTCCAGACTTCATCCGTCTAAAAAGACTCCATGAGAAGTTACATGTTCCAGCAATGACGACAACACAAAAACTAAAATATTAGCAGGCATAAGACTGGCACAGCACAGTAAAGTTTGCAAACAGTTGTGTGACACTTTACACAGAGTACATGAGGATTTCATCTATTTACTTTAGGTATAGCGAATGTTCAGATGAAATGTTGTGGAGCTTCTGCCTATTTTACAAGATGTTCAAAGTGTGCACTGATGGCTGCACCATCTACTGTGAACATACAATGCCTGGCTGTATGTATAATGTACAGACAAAGAAACTCCTCTCATAAAAGATAATCAATAGAAAAAGTGTTTTTGTTTTGTTGCTCAGTTTGTCAGAAATCTGAGGCGTTAGTGAACAATGTC
Organism: Seriola lalandi dorsalis; assembly: GCF_002814215.2. NCBI lineage: Eukaryota > Metazoa > Chordata > Actinopteri > Carangiformes > Carangidae > Seriola > Seriola lalandi. Next base: position 558,742 of record NW_019524980.1, on the reverse strand, counting down.
CGACTGCAAAGACCAAGCATTTTTTCACATCAATACAGCTCCAGCAGACAGAGGAAAGGAGAAGAGAAGAAAAAGAATAGAATAGAATAGCTGACATAATGACTGCAGAGTGATTATCTGGTCTCATGCACTGAAACAATCTGCCTCGCTCTCCAGAGAGTTGGAGAGCGAGGCAACGAGACAAGATAAGACGAGAGAAGGAGAGGCGATAAAGAGCTGAAGAGAACGAGTCCCAGGAGAGTCAATAAAAAAAGACCGAGCTGGAAGGGGAGGGAAGTGAAAACAAATAGCAAGAGAGACTGAAGACAGCAAGTGAAGGGAGGATAATTGATTTTATAAATAACATTGATTTAATAACTCAAATATGTAGCTCGTTATAGATCATGAAGGAGGGAGAGCAAAAATTCTGTAGCTGACGTAATTTAATAACCCAAGTGTGTAGACCTCTTTAAATAGAGCAAGATATGGGAGCAAAGAATTGGTAAATGGCAAACCAGGGCAGAGAGAAAGAGATAAAGAGTTAAAAAAAAAAAAAAAAAGCCAGCGAGATATTCTGTTTTAGCCTGATGCTCCTCCGTCTGCCGAGGTCTCAGCTCATTTCACTGCAAGTTTTGTCAGGACCATCAGCTTCAAAGCAACCCTTTACACACACCATTAGCCTCAAAACACCACTGTCATCAGGAATTGTGCGTGAAAGTGTCTGTGCAAAACCACTAGTGTATCATTACAATTTGCATACATTAGCAGAGCATCAACCACAATCTTTGATCAGCAGTGTAACTCTTAACTGCTCTGGTCCGTAACTTGGTAATTCCACAGAGGTCTGACAATAAATGTATCAGTGCCTCTCAATGTCGCCACCGATCCTCTACCACTGCCATGAACTCTTCTACGGACTGACGACATAGGGCAAAGACTTCACAGATGAAGTTGGGTCCAAAGTTGGGTACGACACATCAGACGTCTCTGACAAGACTCAAGAATGTAAGGCATCTCGGAACATTTTGCCAAAGTGGCCAAATGAACTAGGAATTCAACCAAAGAACCTGAAGTCTCTTGCGTGCTGCACCTTCTGAAGTGTCTTTGAGCAACACACTGAATCCCTACCACCTCAACGTGGTGGTGCTGCTCTGTAGCCTCTACCTCTAACCTTCCTGAGGAGGTTGCAAGTGAGGAGATTTGGGATGGTTGAAGTACCAGGTATCATATCTTCATATCCTGTTAATTGACTTGATGTACAGTAAAGCATATTTTAAAAGAAAAGCAGTGAAACATTCCAGTCTTCATCAGCAGACTACACCGTAGCTTGAAACAGATGCAGTAGCTGTGCGGCAGTAGATGCTGTACACATGATCATCAATGTCCTCACACTACTACTCATTCTGACAATTACACAATTAATATTTATTACTTCTAAAGCTAAAAGAAAATTATTCCAGTGAATTGTGACTGATAATATCAACGTAAGCACGAAGGCAGAAAAAAATTGAATAAGTCCAGAGGTTTCAGTGGGAATTGTTGACATTAATATCATGATAATTAAACAATTTTGCTGGTGTTTATATACATAAACAACTCTTCAATCTCAGGAGGGCTAATAATTTACTTATATGGATATTTCTAGCAACATAGAGCATTTCCACCTTAGTCAATGATTATGCAGGAAACACTGCATTGTTACAATGTACAAATACATACTTTAAGTATCTGCTTACTGAAGAAAAGTGTACCCACTAGAATAATGCAGTGGATACAGTGTGTGGTATGTTCATTGTCCTACGTAATGTTAAGTGTTTTGTCTCCATTTCTTTTTGCCTGTAAAGTTGTCCCCTATCTTTTATCTTCATACTGCTACTACTTACACAGGTGGCTTTGCATTTCTTTACTTGGTTTTACATTTAAGAATACACTTTTGTCCTCTATTTGCAGGATGACCAGAGGCAGATAAATGGTAACCAATTGTTTTTCTAAAGCTATCAAGAGCAATGGCATCCTTTGTTGTCCCTGCTAAAAATCACTCACTGATAAAGGCCTACAGTTATCCGCATCCATTGTGACACGTTTGCCAATCCCTATGCAAACAAAGACAATATTGCCCTCTAATATTGCCCCTAAAACTTGCCCATGCATCACTGCCGTTGTTTCAGTGCCAATACGCATGCAGGCTGTGACGCATGACGATTGGATCTGCTCTATTCTCTTAACTCCAGCTTGGTGGAGCAGAGGAATGATCTGCTAGCACCTGTACTTCTGTCACCCTCCTTTTCTCTCCTCTCATACCCCAACTCCCTCCCCTATCCCCCTCTTTTACTTTTCCCGTCTCGCTTCCTCATCTGCCTCTTTCTCGCTGCATTTCAGGTCTTCTTCGCAGATGCCCATTTCTCTCTGAGATTGCCTGTCTTTCTCTCATTCCCACTCCAACCCTCTCTCTCTCCCTCTCCCTCTCTCTCTCATTTGCTCTCTGTGTAAGGGTTTGCAGGTGGCTCTTGCTGGCTGGGTCAGTAACCAGGGAAAACTGGGGAAGAGTTCACTTCAATAGGACAAATGGGAACAAATTGATCCACTTTCACTGCTGTTTTTGAGACGCTGTTTGAGTTGCAGGCAAAAGAACTGAGAGTTTTAAAAAAAGGTCAAAGGCTAGTATAGCAGAACACCCATAACGACCTTTGGACTGACACAAGAAGCCAGTTCTTCTGCTCTCTTAAGTGCAATCCAGAGCCTCAGTCCAAACACAGCGCACAGTCGTGCATCTTTTCACAGACAGTTTGAGCCCCGGGGTGCTGTGCTGGCCAGCTGTAGGTGCTCGTCTCAGGGCGTCAACTCTTAATGGTTCATCTGTTTAACAAATTTAAGGCAAAACCAGATTCAAGAGTCTATGGCGAAATATCACGCAAGCATCCTGGGTTTATGGAAATTTGTACCTTAGACTATGTGGAGTCTCATTATACCTGTGCGTATGCATATTAGCCCTAAGGTCCTGACAGGTGCACAAGCTCCATCTGTGTTCTCTCCTTGATGCTTTGAGTGTCCTTGTTTTCCACATATGCTCATGGATACAGTGAGCTCTAAAGGCAGTTGGGTGATGAAAAAATTCTATGAGCTATAGTGGACAAATACTGAGCAGACTTTGAGTGTTTTAAATACTTAATAATTGGATTCGAGCTCATTCAAGTAGTTTTACTATGTGGTAAAATATTTTCCTTATGTGGCAAGCCTGCAACTCATAAATATCACAACACTGAAATTTCATTTTGTCATCACAGCCATTTTGCATTTCAGAGTACCCCGGCGAGGATTCAGCTGCGGACCACACCTGGCTCTCAGTTTTCCTGCACATGTGTGGATAAATGACTTCAAGTAAACAAGAGTCTTGCTAAGTGAAACCGACTGGAAACACCATGCTCCTGGAACAGAACGCCGTGGAGAGACAGCCGCCGAGGAGTTCTGCAGTTGTTTCTCTCTACTAATCTCTGCACAGGCTTCAAAAGGGCATTATAAAAAGGAGAAACAACCACTGTACTTTAATTGTTGTTTACAGTAAACTTGAAATGGTTCGAAATAGATTTCAAACAAAGCAGACTGAGTATACTTGAACTTAAGTCACACCAAAAACTAATAACAGTGCAGAGCTACAACAAAAAAAAAAAAAAAGAAGTCTGCGGCTGTTCAAACTCTCTTGGAACTCCCAGTATGAATGAGTCATGGTTGTACGTCAGCATAGCTGTGCAAGGTGCAAGCCCAGTGCTGCTTCAGACACACTAACTCACTAACAGGTTTGTATATGCCACAGGATATTTCATTACTTTGTACTTTTCAAATTGATTCACAGGGATTGTGATACACAGAGAGAAAACAAATGACTTAAAACTTCAAAAGTACATTTAAGATGTAACTGTCTTTTCTGCTCCTTCTGCTCCAGAAGAGAAGAAGAAAAACTTAATTATTACTAGGTCTAGCCAACTTTATACTATGAAGTTAGTTATACCTTCACTCTCTGTTCAGTGGTGTAAGACATACTGATCAACATATATAATAAACCCATAACAGGGTAAACATTTTGTAACATTTATTTTAAAACAGCTGTTACAGATGTGCAGCGATCAAGGTGAAGAAACATGATCTCTTCAGGCCAATGTCCTTGACAGAGTCCTTCACCAGTCTGAAAAATAAATGGTCTTTGACCTAAGTGGCAAGTGACACTGCAGTTAGGCGGATGCCATAAAGCGGTAATCTGTGCTGTGCTGCATCACCATGGTAACATGCGTGCCAATGGGTACTGTGGATGGCAGGGTGCGCCTTTCATGGCACCGCTACACCCATCTGACTCATTCACACACAAACACACACGGCTGTCATTATTACAAAACCTGATTGCAAAACATCATTAGCAGTATGCCAGACTGCAAAGGTGCCAAGCTAGCCGTCATGTTGATCCCCGACCCACAGACAGGTCCGCAGATTGCACTGAAAGGATAGCGACTAAGGGGAAAACACTGACAGCTCCATTCCTCTCCACTCAGCTTTTCCTTTATTTGGTTTCTCTAATCCATCTTTTCCCTCTTACCTTCTCTGTTCAGCTCCTCTTCACTCTCCTTCTGTAATAGCCCCTTTTTCCCATTTCTCTCATTTAACCTCTCCCCTCTGATCTAGTCTTCTCAAATCTCAGTCTCTCAGCCAGCTGGCATCACGACACAAACCTTCCACCACCATGGCACAGTGTCAGGCCCGAGAGAGCAAGAGAACCAAAGACAGAGGGAGGGAGATGAGTACGCTGAAAGCAACAGTGAGAAAAGGAGGTAGGAGAGGGAGTCCAAGGAAGAGAAAAGAAAAGGGATGACAGGTAAGGACGGCAGATGGACAATAAAAGAGCTGAGTGGACCAAAAAAAGTACAGAAAGGGAAGAAAATTGAAAAGAACAATGAGCTAGAGGACAACAAGATAAGTGCATAACCGAAGGTGACAGGCACTGTCTTATCTCTTCTTTCTGTTTTCCCCACTCTTTCTGTTCTCTTCTTCCCATTTCACTCCTTTTTTATATAATCACACTGATACATCATTATCATTCCTCAGCAGTCAGCATGCATTCATGTGCATGCACAGATACAAACAGACTTACATGCGCTTGAATCCACTGTTCAGAACACACACACAAAGCCACTGCTGCTGGATGAACCCTAAATCTCAAAAAAATCTGTATTTTTTTTTTTTTTAAACTGACATAAATGGGATATTTTAAGTCCCGCTGGACTTACAGAGTGGAGAGTTTTGTCTTGTTTTCTCAGGATCGAGTCCCATTCTGTTTGATAAAATGCCCCCTTCATCAAACAGGCAGACATCAACAAGTAAACTTTGTGTCAGATACAAATGACAAAAAAAATATACCAGGAGCATGAGATTTTCACATGCCAAGAATGAGACGTTTTCTACAAATTGTCTTGTCCTTGAAACCCATCTGAAGCCATATACTTTAGTATTCCATACACATAAAATAAATAAGACATTAGTTAAGAACATCTTGTGAAAATGGCTGTGAGCTCTCAAAGCAATTTGTCCTCTGTATTTTGATGAAGTTCCGAGCGGTGCTTGGTTCAGGCCTTATTAATAATGCAGCCGGAGTTTCTTGACCTGGTGCAGTGATGAGAGGGGCACTGACAGACAAGAGAAAAGGTTTACTTTAGGTCACACTCATGTTGGAAGAGATGGTTCCACCAAACCATATAAAAAGCATTGTTCAGCTGACGTCTTGCAAGCTTGTATTTTATATTTAAGGGGGCAATCCTGACTTTGGTGAAGTAAAAACAATGGCAAATTATTCTAAATAAATATTTTTTTCATATACTCCACAAGGCCATGGTATACTATGGCTCTTCTTTAAAAAGGTACAACACAATTTCATTCTAGTTGTGGCACCAGTTCAAGTTTGAAACACTGTCTGGTACCTCTGGTTAGGATCAAGTTAATCTGCCACATAGCAGCTTCATTACAGGGAATCAGTTGCTCTAATGAAAGACACAGGCTTTCTGTAAATTTGTGTTTCGAGGCTTTTCTCTGAGCTACGTAGAAAGCGTAAATTCCAATGAATTCTCATTTAACAGATCCAATCAACTGTTTTTTTCTGGGACACCACCCTGTCCACCATGAGGCCTTGTGCACCCTGCACCTTTCTGGTAGGATGAAGCCAGTCTTCTCTGCAGATTCTCTCAAGCTCTGTCAGGTTGGATGGGAACTGGCAGTGGATGGTCATCTTCAGGTCTCTCCAGAAATGTTCAATTGGGTTCAGGTCAAAGCTCTGGCTGGGGCACTCAATGACATTCACAGGGTTGTCCCTAAATCACTCCTTATTACTCCGAATTGTCTTGGCTGTGTTCTGGATCAGGTTTTCATTAAGAATATCTCAGTTGGGGCGTCGAGTAGCTCAGTTGGTTGAGCATCCGCCCCATATGCAGAGGCTAAAGTCTGCGCTGCAGTTGGCCCCGGTTCGAGTCCTGCATGTCATTCCCCCTCTCTCTCTCCGCATCTCCATTTCCTGTCTCTCTACTGTACTGTCAATAAAGGCCTAAAAGGCCCAAAATAATAATAAAAAAAAAAAAAGAATATCTCAGTACTTTGCTCCGACCAGTTTCCCTGTCCATGTCGCTGAGAAACACCCCACCCTTCTGATCTCTGGAGCTCAGCCAGAGTGACCATCGGGTCTTACCAAGATCCTTCTTCCCCAATTTCTTTAAAAAGAATCCTGGTTGTTCCAAACTTCTTGCATTTAAGAAACATGGAGGCCACTGTCTTCTTGGAAACCTTCAATGCAGCCTAATTGTTTTTGTAGCCTTCCCCAGACCTGTGCCTCAACACAATCCTGTCTCGGAGCCTTGCAGGCAGTTCCTTTGACCTCATGGTTTGTTTTTTTCTCTGATATGTCTTGTCAGCTTGTTAAATCTTATATAGGCATGTGTGTGTATTTCCAAATCATGTCCAATCAGCTGAATTTACCACAGGTGGACTCCAACCATTGACTAGTGATGATGAATGTCCTCTTAAGACTGTGCATGGTGTAAACTGAAACCACCAACAAAAAAAAAGACAAATTCAACACTGTTTTGTTTGTTTTACGCAACTACTCCTTCTGATTGTTGGGTGTAGTGAATCTAGCACTTAGAAGCTGTTGGCAGGGCTTTTGACTTTTTTTCATTTCAGGGGAAATTATATTTATATAATGTTTTATTCCCCACCTGTAGATCTATCCATCACACCTAAAGTAGCTGGGTTTGTGAAATAGAAAAGTAGCAAAACAGGCCTCATTTATCCCTCTTCACCTGTCAGGACTGTGATCAGTACAGTGAGAGATGACAGGAAAACTGGGATTTTGTTTATCCTCATGAACATTGTGTCCCTGCAATAACTCATTTGTGTGCAGGTCTCGTCTGCAACAACAAGGACATGAAAGCAGAGTCATCTGAGTTGGTGGCCTCTGGGTTGTATACAGTACTGACCTGATTGTAAAATCAGCACAGTGTTTTAACTGGTACGTCACGCTTCATGAGCACCATACTAATAAAACAGTCAGCCACTGCTCTACTCATTTACAGAAAAACTTTCCTTTATATAGGACTTCATGTGACTCAATTGCACTTACAAATACATGCATGATTACTTAAAAACAAACAGGCTGCCAAAATCTGCCAGTCATAAGATAACAGGTAATCACCTAAGTCACATGATGACAACTGAGTCATCTCTATGATAACTAAACAAACTTTATCCACTGATGAAAACCATAAGATATTCAGAGAAAGCCTTGCTTGAGTTAAGATGTTGTCAAACCATCTCCAGTACCATTTAAATGCGCAATAAACACGTACTCTTTGACCACTTTAAATCTAAACCAGTAATTCACAAAACACTACAACAAGCTTACCTTGGGCTCCATAGAGATGAAACTATGGCGTCCGCGGCTGGACAAGGTCGACCGCTTGATGGTTCGACTATGGAAGAAGTGATAGTGGTCTTTGAGATCCCCAATCTGCAAAACATATACACAGAATTAAGAAAGGTGTAGCTGTTCATTTCATAACCCTTTCTACAACCTCACCACACATCATTAATGTAGTGTTTCCTCTCTGCAACAATGTCCTAACAATTATCAGTAACTGTTCTGGCATTGATGTTCTTGTAGAGATGCTTGCATTCCACAGCTGAAACAGACACATATGCTGTAATCACATCATACACACACATGACAGAGTTTGCTACAGTCATTAATGAATAGGGTAAACTGTTGTGAGTGAAAACCACCAAGCTAAAAGTACTCAAGAAGTACTTTTAAGTATTTTAGAGAAGTTCCTTCTCTTAAAGTTAAGTGGAAAGAGAATAAAGTGGTAAAAGGGCATTTTTTTCTATGTTATGTTAATCTTCATGTTTTTTCTATGTATAATACATTAAGTTTTGTTTTGCTCTTTAAAACTGTCAGAGAACATGGCCTTAGAGGGCAGACACGTCAAATAAAAACAGACAAAGAGAAACAAAAAGACAAAAAGAGATGCAAGACTTTGAATGACAGAGCTGAAGAAGCCGGACAGACAATGACTGACAGACCGCAAGCTGCTGGACGGTGATTAGTTTTAATAATTGATAAAGACCACACAATCCCTCAAATGATCAAACTGTCATGGCTGCCAAGGGTCCTGTGGTGTGTCGCTGATCCATGGCTGAGCTCCACCACTACGCAGCCCATTAGATCAGCTTTCAGCTCAGTGCTCATGCAAATACACACACATTTTACAACTTACAGACTGATAAAACGAGAAACAACAATGTGCCAATAAGCCTAGCTAGAGCACCTTCCAGCAAAGATGAAACATTAGCTAAAAATGCAGCAGATGTCAGAGGTCTTGGGTAATCAGATTATAAAGCATTCAACATATTAATAAAATGTGCTCCAGAAAAGGAAGCTGCCACTATGGATGTTTCTCATAGTGTAAACAGGTCTCAACATATCATGCTTCCACTGTCTATTTAATCTACCCAACATCTGCTCTGCCATTAGCAAGCCACCCTTCCCTCTAGGAGTGTCTGTAAATAGGCAGCTACTGGAAAAGCTCTACACACAGAATGAAATTTAAAAAAAAAAAAAACCCTCAGGTCCAGGTCTGAACTACTGCAGCACTTCTCTGAACTCGGTTTACAGACTTCAAAAATCACCCATCAAGTCCGATTTCTGTGTGAAACTTTCCCATTCACAACCTTTTTGGTAGCTTCAACACCTCTTCGGGTTGTACTACATCTCACAGTCAACTTATTTTCGAGTCTACTAATACGGTTTGACTTGTTACTGTTGTAGTTATGACAACATGTGTTAAGATGCAGGGTTCATGAAGTCAACTGAACTTTCATTCTGTTGCAATAGCCTACATAGTGAATCATAGCTTCAGCATAATCCTTGGTTGCTGGAACTTATGTTGTAACAAATTTGTGAAGCGAAACCACTTGCACTTCAGTGATTCACAGTGTCACAGTTCACAGATTTTTTTTTTTTGAGTGGAAGCATTAAGTGACTTGATAAAGAATCCTACCAGATGTGCCAAAAGATGATACAATTTTTCCCATGAAAATTACATGTGCGGCATAGTTGGGTCAGATTACCAAACTACAGGTGCCTGAATAGGTGTAGTTCAGGCATGACACAAGATGATATGAGATCACACACACTGCAGGATTTCGCCATTCCAAAAAAAAAAAAACATTGTGAAAGAAAGTGTGAATGAAATGACAAAATAACAGCTTTCTAACTTCTTGCCACATGGCACAGAGCCTGCAGTCTTATTACAGCTACATGGTTGAAGTGACACCAAGGACAACACTGATAAAATATTTATCCCTCTTATTTGTAGTTGCATACAAATGTGGACAGATAGAGGCAAGCTGTTTGCGAGATTGTCTTTCTTTATTCTGTTCTGCAGTGCTCAGCAGTGTCACAGTCAAGAATAATTGCTACTAATTTTCATCCCCATCCTTCTAACCCCAATAACCCAAATCACAACTGGCCCAGAACAAGAATTAAAATCATCAACTCTGTCCCACACGTCAACAAACCAAAAAGTATAAGAAAGAAATGACTGATTATAGGTCATCAATGACACATATCTTGGATAAAAATGGTAAGTATGTGTGAGGCATTTGTTGAAACATAGATAAATGTTATGTCACATAGAAAACTGTCCAATAACAACACCCTGTTGGCCTGATGCCTGCAAGAACTGCACAACCTGTACAAATAATTTCATAACTTGTTACTGATGCAACAACCTCCTGTCCATGGCTGGCTTCAGATCATCTCATCTCAATGCTTCCAAGTCCTCTCCCATCTCTTCAAAACACCAGTGTGAACAGATATCCACGTCTGAGGCCTTGTCAGCTGATTTAGACTCAATTTGGGCCAGTATCTTAGTCTGGGAAGGGGGCTCCATGGTTAAGAGGATTACCCAGAATTCCCCAACGAGGTGCTCTCTCACTCCATGCCAACTCTTTTCATCCATCCGTCCATCTATCGTCCCTTCTTTCACTCCCTCCTTCTTCCATCTCTCAGTGTGTGGTTATCTTTGTCTGTTCTCTTCTTTCCACCCCTGTCAAGAAGACTGTATTGTCCCTCTGTCACATGTTTTCCCTACCCATTTTCTCCCTTTAACTACTTTGCCTCCCTTCACTACCTAAAACCTCTTCTCACTTTGCAGTCATATCACCAAATAATTTATCACAAACAGTCCAATCCCGACAAACAGTCCAAGCACGTTTAATTAAATTGAGAAAACACTTGTAGTGTATGCAATCAGTGTTTGCAATCTACAAACTTACTGCAAAGAAAATTGCAACGACTCATAATAAGTTTAACTTCATTTTCCATACACATAATCGCTGAATTATATGAGGGAGGGGGTTGATGATGGGGATGTCAAAGTTCACATTAGGAAACCAGAGTGTGCTGTTATCGCTCCCATGAGAGCAGCTTTCAGCTGACCCCAAAACCAGGAAGTGAAGTAAAACTCTTGTCTATGAGGTGTCAAAGTCCAATGAACGCCCCATATTGAGATGGAAATTAGGGCAAATGGTGGGGGTTGGGGGCGACACTACACTCCACAGGGGAATTCCTATGGAAAGGGGGGGGGGACTCCACACATTAGTTCCTGTCAAAGAGAGGGGATAAACGAGGCCATTAAGGCCTGCTCTCTGGGGAGTATAGTGGGTGGGCGGGCTGGATAAGGCGAGGAAGGAGGGGGGTTCAATAGCTGTTGACTAGGCTACCCCACAACAACCTGTCAGAATGCCCCCCTCTGTTCCACGCTGTCTTCACGTCGAGCAAGTGCAGGCTTGAACTACCCATGTATTTTGGTTGTGATACTCTGGAGTATGTGTGGGGTCCACGTTTGTGTGGCGTATTTCTTTTATCCACAACGAACACAGGATTTCTCTTTAAACTTTGTCAAAACACTTTTGCAAGTGACCAGCTGAACTCCTCCTTCTCAACCTGTGAGGACTTCTCTTGATTAATAAAATGACATCATACGAAGAGAGGCTGAAATATCTCACATAATGTTTACCCTCTCTGTGTGTGTATACATATACATATATATATTATATATATATATATATACACACACACACACACACACATATACACACACACAACTGTGGTTGGGATTTATTTTAGGCTTTGCTAAGCGTTGGCCCCTGCCTTTGGCCTTTGTGTCAGGTGTAATAAATACTGAAGGATTTTATGATGTAGAAGCATACAAATGTCTGGTGATTTTTAAAAATGTAAGCTGTAAAATATTAACTCAGAGTTTTCTAGTGAAATATGACCAGCGTATTTTTTATAATTTCTCTTGTAGTGGTGCTTTGTCAAGAAACCCAGAAGAAAAACAGCACAGACCCATCAATTTGTGACTACTGACAAAAAAGTATCAGGGCATCTACTGAAGAATTACTCCTATGTGTAAACAGATCTCAACAGTACTGTTTTTCTAGCAGCAGGCCTAGTTAAGAACTGAGTCAAGATTACACTCACAAGGAGAACACTGTGGAACGTAAACAGAAAAGTGCAAAACTCAAATCCCAATTTCCTTCATGTAATGCTAAAAACCGCCAAGTTTTCAATTAAAGAGGAGGACCTGAGGAGGTTTCTGAGTCTTATCATTACACACACAGTATGGCACAAATACAATACTACCACAGCATTGAGAAGGAAGAACATTTGTATCTGTTTGACTGTGGACCTTTTGATGTCAATTCCGACAACATAGACCAAACAGCACTAGCTGTCTCACTTTTGTGTCAAAACGACCAAGCACACGAGACTGCTGTGGCTGAGGCTGATTGTGAGCTCCCTGCGGCTCCAGCCCGCAAACTGAACATGATCCGCGGAAACACAGCGAGGAGGCACCTGTTGTGCCATCCTACTCTTGGTCTTTTTTCTTTGTTTGCTGTAGCTTCTCTCTCCTTGTGTGAGAGTCAGACTGCTACAGAAAGAAAGACTGAGTTAGAGAATCACAGAGAAGGTTCATGGCTCAGGTTTGGACCTCAGATCTTTGGCGTTTGACCTGGTATCGTTTGTCTGCTGGTAAAGCAACATTAACCACAATGGTATGCCCCACTTTTAAGAGTTGACAAAGACAAAAAATCACAAAATACACACAAATAAGAGTCAACTTTGGATGGACCAATAGACGACCTACCTGTCCCATGTTCCTATAGCCATATTTTTCCGCTATCCGCTCGGCCACCTCGGGTCCCCCGGCTATCCTGACTGCCCAGTGGTTGGTGTAAATCCGAGCTTTGCACGGCGGGGACGCAAAGCCGAGACTGAGCGCCAGGACGCACAGCAAGCTTCTTCTCCAAGCGGCGTTGCGGACCATCTTCCCCCACTTTTAACCCGACTCTTCTCCTCCTCCTCAGCCGACCAGGCAAACAACCAAACTTCTCTTCTCACCAAGCAAGACTCTCATAGAAACCCAACTCTCCGGGCAAAAACACTGAGAGAGAGAAAGAGAGGGAGAGAGGGGGGAAGGAACGGAGCCCCGAAGAGGAAAAATATACCTTATCCTCAAACCGCTGGTTTCCACATGGGAGAGTTGGAAGTTTGCGTTTCGTGTGCCCTCTCTCTCTGTTCCTCTCTCTCTCTCTCTGTCTTTTTTCCACGGCGGAGGAGGAGGAAGTGTGCGTGTCTGTGCGCCGTGCGTCTTTGCGCGCGACTTCGCGTACGTCTGTGTGCGCGCGGAGCTCCTCAAAGCTGATTTCTCTTCTCCATGAACAACTCGGATGTTGGTCGTTCAGCTCATCGGGCTTTCATGTGGCGAAATGGCTACAGCGCCTCCCCACAAATAACTAGCTGACACTCTGGAGAGTAGAAACAACTAAAGCCGCGGGGTTTCCCTGCCGAGCTCCGCTGGGTCTTAAAGACACCCTGTTTGGTTCCACCGCTGACCGGCCGTGCACCAGACTCAGCACGGGGGGACCAGGGAGCCAGACGGGGGCCAGTTTCAAGGGCTTCCTCCAGGACAGATGAAGAATATTTTACATAATACTAAAGTAATTATGACTGGAAGTAATCGCAGTTACACTATTGACTCTTTATTGTCATAACGGTCAGTTGAACGTAAAAAAGAGACAACGATCTTAAAACAAACTGAGTAGCTATTCTGCAGTTCACATGTTCACCTCTACCTGACCATTGCTATATCAAGAAGACATGACCTTGACCCCGCGTTTAACCCTAACCCTGCCCCTGCTCTGACCCTATTTAACCAAGGTCTAACGTTATTCCCAGATATTAAATATGCACAGTACAGGGGACACAAAAGAATCATGTTAGAACAGAGTATTTCTTTTTTGGCCTCACCGTTGATAAGGCATAATACTGACAAAGAGGTTTTCTATGTAAATGCAGTAAAATATGAAGAAAACATTTTGAGATTATTCAATATTTAGCTATAACGTGTGCTACATGTTTAAAAATGTGTATAATTTGCTAGAGAACACCTTGAAAATATGTAAACATTTCTAGATGACTAGCATCTTTCTTTTTGGGGGCGTAGACAATAACAGTGCATATTAGTACGTGTTGCTTTCAAGACTTGTTTTGTGGTAGTAGCCTACAGCTTACGTTTTTTATTGAGACAGTAAAGCCGTTTTCCTACCATCAACAACTGTGCAAATTTTCAGTGACAGACTGAGATGTGTATGTTTGCCCAGTGTGTCACATTTTAGAAGATGTTACAAACTGCTGCACAGGAATGGCAGTGGTTTCCCCTAAATTTCCCTTTAAAAGGTTCACCAGTTGACAAGTGGATGCATTACATTTTGGATACTGCTCCCCCTTCCTACACCTTGAAATCTGCTGTTGAATGCAAGCCTTGTCAGTCTCCTGGGCAATATTGACATAGACATACCAATGTAAAGTTGGGTAAACTATGACCTCTACTTAAGTCATCATCCAGTGAGAAACAGCCACAGACATAAAAAAAAACTATTATACTTTTTTTTCACATGAAACACACAAATCTCTCTGAACTTTATCAATTTGATTATTATTTTGTCATTGCAGCTGCCACGATTTATGGTTAATAAAGTGGATTGCTTTAAATATATCTTGTGCAAAAGTTTGGTTGTGTGGGTTTGCCTTCTGCTAAATCCGTGGATATGAGCTGAACTCAGGTGTGTTTAACACTGCTATACTGTCACCAACCTCACAGATAACCTCACTGTATGACTGGGTTAAGCACCCACCACTGCCAATTAGGCCTTCTGCCCTTCATACTGGCATTACTGCATATTTCCCCTTAATCAGTGAAGCTCTAGATGTCATGCCCCCCATCGCAACACAGGTCACAGCTGACTAAACGCTGTCATTATGGAATGTGCCTGGTATTATCTGCAGTTGAGCCTTTCATTCAAGGCCTTTGTTGATTGATGGGTTTTTGTTTTGCAGCAGTTTCCTGGGGGTGTCTCTGTGCACAGCGAAAACTCTGTTCTACATGGGACACAAGTGAAAATCAGCATAATTGCACTAATTGCAGCCAACTTCTCACTGAATGGACCCCGCTGTCACATCTCACAACAAGCAGGGGGACAAGAACATCTCATGGTCCCCCAGATGGAGATGAAAGGGAGAAAAGAAAAAAAAACACCCGGTGATCGTTCTCTATTCAGCTGGATGGAAGGGCTTGTAATTTAACGAAAAAAGGAGAGGAGACGAAACACAGCAGAAATTGATTTGGGTATCCAAATCAAGTATCCAGGTCACGAGGCCGCCTTGAGCATCACAGCCCCCAATTTCCATTCAGGTCTAAACTGTCGCGATATCTTGCGTGACAGCTTCACAGCCTCCCGAGTTTCTCCAGGGAGTGAACCGAGTGAACCCCAACAAAACGTCTTTGTCAACATCTGAGAGCGGAGCAGTCACGAGTGTCAACAAACACTCCGAGGGGCATTCCTGTGTGCATTCCTGTGCCTCTTCAATGAAATAACAGGGTGCATCGTGTGTTTAGGCCAAACACAACTTGGGAAAAACTGCACACAATCCCTGTGATAGAAAACAATGGAAGGCCCCAGTAAGAAACTGCAGCCAACTAGCTTTATTCACCAAGGACACAGCTAATTTGTTCATTCAGGATCAAGCCCAACACTTCTAGTGGGGAACCTCCCACATGATTTCCTTGTCCCATCAAGACATGGGGTGTTATCAAACATGTGTGCCCCTCTTGCATTTAAATGTATCTTGCAATTACCCATCTGCGGCTGCGTCTCCTCACCCCTCTCATGTCTCCATGTTTATTGAGCATTTCCTTCCCTTCTTGTTCTATCATTTACTTTGTTTTCCTTTCCAGATGTGTTCCGTAGTTCGTGCATCTTCTTTTTTATATGAATCCATTATTTTCTTTAAAGCCTGCCTTTGGTTCACCTGAATGTTTTTTTTTAATTCATTTGACCTACACTGCCTCTTGGCCTTTTGTCTTTACTCCCCTGTCTTTCCTCCATGTACCTTTCAGTTCCCTCAGTTATTTCCTTGGGCCCATCCCTCTCTCTGACCCCCCCTTATCCATACCTCTCTCTGGGTGGGCTTTTCCTGGGAGTTTAGGTTGACCTTTCAACTTCACTTTGACCTTCGACCTTGTTGCTGTAGGCTCCTGCACTTAGGCCACAATAGCACCTGCCACTCACCAACTTTCCATCCTCTCTCCTCTGCATCCCATCCTCCCATCACCACCCTTCTCTTCTCTCCCCCCCCCCCACCCCCCTCTCTTTTGTCAGTCACATACCAAGGTTATATAGACTAGTCTAGGGTCTCACACACTCTCTACATTTAATGGAAAGAGATGTAAGAAGGGGGATAGAGTGCAATAGTCACATTAAACTGTGAGAAATGTGAATTCTAATGTCCATGGTACTCATTCAGTATGGCACTGTGCTCTCAAATAAATAGTTCAAAACAACTCAAATAATGTGAGAAGAGTGTGTCGGGTTTGATTATCTCAGGTTCTCACACAGAGGTGAACACATGTTTGCATGTCTTCTTTTAATTTATTCATTCACTACATTTCTTCAGTCTTCTGTCCCAAACATGATTCACAGCCATGTATTTCATCGGTGCCCAGGTCAATATTATGAAGTACAATTATGGAGGGATGTTGTCTGGATAAAAGGATTTATTTCTTTGTTCCGGTGATCAGTGACCCACCTGGTCTGGCCCACCTGGTCTGGCCCATATTAAAAAAAAAAGTGTGGTATAAACCCAGTAAATTACTTCATAAGACATATATATGGTTATATATTGCCATCTGGCGGTGACTGATGAGATTGCATAGAGGACATAGTTTTTACTATTTTCACATACATGTTCATTTACACCTTTTCAGGTGGAGAAGAACTACTGGTAATCTGTTCCTGAACACATTACCTGTGTTCAAACAAGCTACATTATTATACTGTACAATGATCAGAGAAACTTCTGCATTTTGAAGCAAATGAACAGAAACATTGTCCAACTACAAACAATTCATTGTTGTTTTCAACACTTTATATTATAGGAGATTTTATTGCACAAAATTAACAGAACCATCTTTCTCCCTTTATGTACCTTCAAACATCCTGCAGATAAATCAGATATTACACCATGAACATGCGTAATATCTTTGTATAATTGGGAATGTACATGATGTACTCACAACTCTGAATAGGGATGAACTATATATTCTATCACAATAACCAAAGACCAACTATTCAATAACCAAATTCAAAGGAAGTGATGCCCCCAGACATTACTTTAACCCCCCCACC
>NW_019524980.1:486065-541403 GCF_002814215.2 Seriola lalandi dorsalis | reverse complement strand
ACCCCCCACTCCAACACACACACACACACACACACTCACTTGCATTACTTCTTTCAAAATGGCAAATGGAGCTGCGACAATCCAAAAAATGGGGTGACATCATGGTTTAACTTCAAAAACATACCATTGTCTTTCCACTTCTATTCACCCTTGTTCTGCATGAATGCATATTTGTCCCATCTTAATGAATGGGATGGTCACTGTAGGAATTAATTCCTGTACAAATGCATCTCATTAAAACCATTTAACTGTTTTTCTCCTTCTGTATTTAAACTGAAAACTTGTGCTGTGCTGTCATTGTGCAATATTATTTATTAAATAAAAATTTTTGTTTTAGGTTTTTATTAATAGCATTATAGAATATATATTTTTTGGGAAAGGAATGTATCCTATGATGGACTCAGTGTAATCAGAGAGCCACCTGTGTCTCACTCAAGCTGGGCCACCATATGGCCAACTGGCTTAAATGACTTTTACAGGGAACACAGTTATAGCATCCAGATTACAAAAGAAATGTTAATTTCAAGTACAGGGAACTAATCTTTTTTAGAAAATAAGATGTTTGCTCAATTTCTTGCAACTTCATTGTACCTCACACAAGTATTTGAAATAACTTTTCCCATGGATTCTCAGGGAAGAACTCATTCAGTTGAGGTGTGAAGATACAAATTAAATAGCCGAATTACCATCCTATTTGCTTGCATTGATTGTGTCCACAGTCAAAAGGTCATGACAACCCCACGATTAGAATAGCGTCGGAACAAAACTGTGGCTACTACAATCGAACACAGTCAGCACATCTACTTTCAGACATGAACCAATAGGAAAGGGGCAATCAATGCAACTCTCTCAATATACAACCACTTGGAACCTCAGTTATTTGATGGTCATTATCACAATCAATGAGAGCAAATGCAAGGAAGCGCCTGTCCACTGCAGCCTGTTAACCTTAAGTTTCTGCTAGTGATTACTATCCTGTTTAGTAATTATATTGTAATGTATACCAAAATATGTTTGGCCGAGATTACTATGAAGAATTGAAGTGTATCACCTGTCATGCCTCTATCTGAAAAATGTACAACTAGGGTGTATTGTATATGCTTCCCATATCAGTTTGCAAGAACATAGTTTCCAATGTAACCATACACACACAAAGCAGGATAAAATATTGTTTACATATTTCATGTTACCAGGGTTGTTTGTTTCAAACTAGTCTCAAAGGATGAGT
The DNA here is from genome assembly GCF_002814215.2 of Seriola lalandi dorsalis. Classification (NCBI taxonomy): domain Eukaryota; kingdom Metazoa; phylum Chordata; class Actinopteri; order Carangiformes; family Carangidae; genus Seriola; species Seriola lalandi. The sequence continues at coordinate 540,175 of NW_019524980.1, read as the reverse complement.
GAATGTGAAAATAGCAGTCACCTTTCATATAATGGACAGACTTTGCTGTGTCTGTAAGATTAATTGCCATTTCTGACACTCCACAATTAAATCAGAAAGCTTAAGTTTGAACTTCCATGAAGGCCAAGAAAAATATGTGCACACACAAATACAAAAAGACTCAGACAACTCAAGAATTCCAACTGCTCAGAATTTTTATTTCACGGGAAATGAGGGTTAAAATTAAATTAAAATATAAAATTTAGATGGACAGGTCCGTCTTTAAAGGGGAGGTGTTGACACAAGGAGAGTAGGCAGCCCTCCAGAAGAACAGAGAGTGAGAGGCAGGAGGGGAAAGACAGGAAGCTACAAAATGAAGTTTGGGGGATGAGCCGGTCATTCAGGATGTATAAAAAAAAAAGAAAAAGAAAAAAAAAAAAAGAAAAAAAGAGGAGACAGATGCAGTTAGTTATTATAAACCCCACCCCCATCTGAAATGTCCTCATATGCAATCAGTGCTATAGCTCTCTCCTTTTCCTTTTTCTGGTTTCTTCCAGGAAGTTTTTGATCAATTATCTTCTTCACTCGCTCTCTCACCATCAACTCATTCTGTCTTAATGTAACATCTTTTCCTGCAGTTTTGAAAAAAGTAAACAAAAAGTCCTTCAAAAATAAAATGCAGCAACCACATTTCATGTTCTACTATTACATATACAGTATATATATATAAATACATACATAAATATCTTACATGTACAACCAATTTTGAAAAGGGGGGGAAGAGAGAACCCAAAAGACTTATGAGGACTTGTGGAGGTGGGGGGAGCAGGGCAAAGAGGCCCAAGGTTGCTCATTGTGAGGGTAGTGTGTCTTTCGGTTTTGCTTTTTTTGTTTTAGCTTTACACACTCACACACACACGCACCCGCACACACACGCGCACACATACACACACAGCCTTTTGGGGGAGGAGGGAGTGGGAAGCATTCCTCAGTTGGCCCAGTAGGGAGAGCTGCCGTAGCTGGACTTGCTGCCTTGGGTTTTCTGCTGCATGCTGCTGGACTGACTGCGCTGTCCAGGACCACCCTGCGGAGAACAAGAAGTCAATTTTGTTAATCATGTTTAAGATCAAGTAAGTACTAGATCTTAAAACAACTTTATTTAATTTCGAATTTCTATGACGTTTAATTGCCATTTCCAACTACGGAACGTTTCCAGGAACCTTATGGGTGACTAATCTTCACTACCACATCGACCGCAGGAACCTACAGAGCCAGTTTTGGTCCCTGGGGTGTGGTTCCTGCTCCTGACAATTATCTCTCAAGTTAGTACTTTGATGGCCAAGGAATAATACAACCTTCATTCGTATGCAAGCAATGACTGCAAGGAGTGTTTGTCAGCACAGAAAATGATCAAATAGGGCCAAAATTTCAACTTACACACTGGCCAAAATTGGAACACAGCATAGAAGCAAAGAAACAAAACTTAATTTCTACATGATTTTCCCATTTGTTGCAATTACCAAATAAGGTTGTATATTAAAACAAAAAAAAAAAGTAAATTAAAAAGATCACCTGACATTTTGTGTACAAATAACTCTAACAACACAGTTTTTAATCTATTATAGGTCTACTGCAAAATCATCAGATTTCTTAAGATGGGGTTGAAATGCAAGAACAAATGCACCACACAGACTTTTAGTTTCCGAGTTGTTGTTAGTTCTTGGGGCCAAATGTCTCTGGGACAATTTGGTCAAAAAGATATATATCGTTATATATAGTTACTTAATTCTTCAGGCATGCAGACTGGTGCACAATAATAGCGTGATTTGCTCGGTCATCAAATTCAGCTAACCATAACACCTGGGATGCGTGTGTAATAAAATGGGCAACATCACAAATAACGAACCAAATTTACAAAACACGTTGAATGGCGCAAACCCATTTTGTGAGACCAAGGGTAGGATGTGATGTGTGAATAGAGACTTCAGTTTACCTGTCCGTCCTGTGTGAGGTGATGGTGCAGCAGCTGGGAGTGGGGTTGTTGGTGCGGTGGCAGGATGTGCAGGAAGGGAGCAGGGGCATAGCCAGGGGCACCCCCAGGGTTCAGGGGCCCCGTTCCCCCGAGTGCTGAAGGTAGGCTGAAGGGAGGCGGTGTCCCTGTGTGGAAGCCCTGCTTGTCAAATGACTGTGGAGAACCAAGAGAAGACAATAGATTAAATCTAGTACATGCATATACAGTAGGTTTATAAATAAATCACATGCAAATCATGCACATTTCAAAATCTCTTGCCTATGCAAACATGTTGGGTTACTCAAGAGGATGTGCTGTTGATGTGTACACCATTTTAATTAAGAAAATTAATTGCAGGAAAGGCCACTCAAGTGTGATTTTAAATCTATCGTCTTGCAAGCAGAAACATGAAGCCTTGACTGAAACACAGACATGACAGAACATGGCAAGTCTCTCACCTGTGTTTTGCTGTAGATTGAACCTCCCATGTCAGGTACTCCTCCACTGGTACCTGATCCTGACAGTCCTGGTGCTGAGAGGGGAATGGAGAGAGGGAGAAGGGAGGAGATAAAGAAAAAGATTGGAATTTTAAAGGAAAGGGAGGAAAGCAATAAAGGGAGAAAAGAAAATGATAAAGAAGAGGGGAAAATCAAGGGGTTAATGGGGAAGAAGAACAATTGTGTCACTTCACTGCTGATGAGTGAATATTAAGCACTGGGTGATCATTTCCGCTGTTAGTAGGAGGGGGGGCCGGCCAATAGGAAGAAGCATATTTAGTGAGGAGGCGCAAAGGCATGTTTCTCACTTATTTTCACTTTTTGGCATGTATCCATTTATGTGCACATCAAAGTGCAGTCACACACGTGCATATACACACCTTTCTCCAGAACACTCTTGACTGTAGAATCATCTGCAATTGTGAGTACATCCGTTTTTCCCCAAAGGAAAACGCCCACTGACTTTCTGTGTGTTAGATTGTGCGCACATGTGTTGTGTATGTACCTTTCCCTGGGCCGCTGCCCGCTGACTTGGCCTGTGACTGGGCAGAGCCTCCGTACCCTCCCTTACTGTACTCCCCAGCGTGGGCTTGAGACAGGTCATCAAAGGCTGAAGGAGGTGGAGGAGGGAGTACAGAAGAAGAAAGGAGGCAGAGCGAGCAGTGGAGAGGGAGGGGGTAGGAAGAGAAAGATGAGGAACAGATGAGGTGAAGAAAAGAAAAGGAAGTGGAAAGAGGATGGGAAGAGAGGAGGGCATGGGAGAGAGAGGCAGTAAGGTAAACCTGACTAAAATGGCAGCTGTGTCTATGTTGAGCCATGTCCAACTTCAGCAGGGGGTTCGAGCTATGCATGCAGCACAAGCAAAAAAACACAGGCCCAACTCCACACGCACATGCAGCATTTCGTGTATATGTATTAAGGGTTCGAAGTTGTTTCTCTTTTGCCTCCCTCTAAACTCATCAAAACTAATTTCTACCAAGGGTTCTGTACGCACACCCCGTCTGTCTCCCAATACCTGTACTTGTAAAATGCAACTGTACCAAACTGTAGTTGTACATGAGACACCAAAAACTGTTTGAAAGTAATAGTGTTGTAAGACAAGACAATAACTTGACTACCAGCAAAACACATTTGACAGAATTAACTGGCTAGATAACCCACTATATCTAGTCTGTCAAAGTTGATCAAGTTACCTTTTCAACTACTTTTCATGCCAAGTTGTGACAGATTGTGGTACTGTGATAGTTTGTTTGGCAGAAACTAAAATAAACCTGTGTTGTCTCAGTTCAAATAGACACAGGCTCAAGGCATTTAAATCAATTCAAAAGTTGAACTAAAACTGCTAGATTTAACCTTCACATGAAAATTCTTTACAATCACTTGACTCTGAAAAAAAATGTGGTGTTAGTCATCTAAAAACAAAAATTCAATCAAAGCAGTGACAGTGACAGCCCTCTTGTTTAATACTCGTCTTACCTGTGCCATATGCATGCTGTCCGTAACTGGGCTGATGCTGTTGGTGATACTGATTTGAGGGGTTGGCCAGGCCCATTGTAGGTTGTTTAGCCGAAGCAGGAGGCACAAAGACGGTGGGGCCATACTGGAAGGCTGAAGGAACCCCAGGCACACCAGCATAGTATGGCAGACCTGGAAGTTGGTCAGTTATACAGTCAACTGCAAAGAACACAAATTGCTATGCAAATGTTTAAAAATGTTTTCTAAGCAATGATGCTGAGAAGACCTTTTTTTTTTTAACGGGTAGTGTTGCAATAATATCCATTTTCTCATTTGTTTAATTTAAAATAATAGTTTTCCAAATAAAACGTGGGCTTTATTGACAGAAACTCTATTCTCTTTTTAGCTTCAAGTGCTCTGACAAATTTCACCTCCTTATCAACATTTTAGTAACATAAAAAATAACAGGCAAATGTGATCAATAAAGCTGGAATTTGCATGACGTGTCAAGTGCATTGATGAGTTAATGAGAAATGAATTTAGACAACATCCTCATCATTAACATAATTTAGTTTTTCCTTACCAGTGTAACCGTAGCCAGGGGGCAGAGGGGGGTTTAGGAAGGCCTGGTTCTGTGTCTGCTGACCCTGGCTCTGTCCTGTGCCCTGGCCCTGTGTCCCTGCCTGTGGTGCCTGCTGGGGCTGCGACTGGACTCCAGCTGTAGACAGGCTGGTTGGTGGAGCTGGAGACGAAGAGTCATTCCTACCAAACTTTGTTGCCTCACCTGGACAGACAATAATGGTAAAAAAGATTGAAGTTGAAAAAATACATTGCCAGTTAGCTAAAATGAGTTGATAAAGAAGCCACTGAATTAAGGAGACCGCTATACATGAAAAGTGGTGTGAACAGACACTTATTTTGTTGTAAAAAGATCAGAGTCAGTTGACAGTCTATCTTGAAACACAATGTAAGATCAGTAGACATAATGTCAGAAACTCCAGTTGAATATAATTTAATTTACCAGAATATGGATTATTGGCCAGGCCATCTCTTCCAGGCATAGCAGCTGTAGTACCAGGGAATGTTACACCATAATAGTCCTGGGTAAAAAACAAAACAACTAATAATTAAAATGACAAGAACAGTGCTCTACGTTTGTTGATACTGCCATGCAATTGACGAGTGGATAAAAATTGTGAGTCATTACTTTACTAAAAGGTAGCAGAAATATAATCTACAGGAAAACATGAGAACCAATTGCCAATAAAAATATACTAGAACCAAAAGTAATATCCAGCAGGGTACATGACAGAACATAACAGACTCACCATAGGAAGGCGAGACTGCAGCATTTGCAAGTCCTCATATCCATAGATCTGCTGTTGAGATAAAAATAATCAAGGGAATAACAGATGATTATTTAGTATGATGTTGGAGTCACTATTAAGCTTCAATTTTAGTTTTATTCTCTACCAATGTTAAGTCCTACTCAGATTTAATCAGTGTCTCAGTGCGTTTCTTAGATATCATGTTTGATCAGAACCTACTAAAACACAGTCATCATCAACACTGAAAAGCTCTATAGAGGATATAAAGGATTTAGGACTGGAAAATGGAGGGTTGATGGAGGTTACTAAACAACTCTGTGCAGGTTAGTCACTTGAGGCAGAGACCAACAACCATCCATTTTTAGTGATACAACCCTTCTCTCTGTGTGTCTCTCTCAAAAAAAACAAAAACACAGGGACTAGCTAGTACACAGATAAGCAAATAAATAATTAGGAAAGTGTATAGTTACAGGGTAAGCAGGGAGCAAGCCACCAGGGCCCATGATGTACTGGTTTGCCAGGAGAGGCGGCACTCCTTGGGCCAAGTTGGGAGGAGCTTTACCTGGGAAGGAGAAGAACCTGACTTAAGTGAGTGAGAATAACTCTTTGATTGGTGATGTGTTATACTGTAATGTATATTTGGATAGATTAGTGCAGACTTAGTTGGGTGTCAAAATAGCCTGTACATATTTACTGTGAATGCACAAAAAGAAGAATTGTATTTGAAGACGATATGCAGTTCAATTTAAAAGAACCTTTTGTACATTTGTACCTGTGTCACAGTGATGTTATATATGTTTGTACTATGAACCTACCAGAGGTGGTGGTGAGCAGGGGTGCTGTGCGGCTGCCTGAAATTGAGAGTGAGGTGTTTGTGCCGTTAGGAGTTAGTCCTGGTGCTCCAGATGGGTGAAGACCATTGGTGGTTGAGCTGCTGACAGCCAGGGGGGCTGAAGGACTGGGATTAACAACTTGGCTGGACGATGATGATGAAAAGGCATGCAGGTTGCCACTGCTGCTGTCCTCATTACTTATCTGATGACACAGGACAAGAGAGGGTGAGTTATAGGAGAACTAGCAACTGTTTTTTTGTAGATCAAAGTATGGATGTCTTTATAAGAAAAAAAATTCTTCAAAGCCTCAGAGCTTTGTGGAAAAGAAAATCCAGCATTCAAATGACCCAGTTGAAAAACAACTGTCCAATGTCTTATTAAAACAACAGAAGGATGTTACAAGAACTTGTGTGTGCACACGCACTTACCGTCAGGGAGGAACTCGTGGCGAGGGCCGATCCAGACGAGTGAGTACTGTTCACATGACTAGAAACAGAGGAAATAATGAGTGATTGAGTGATTCTTTCACCCTGCTTAAATCTGATGAAGCCTCAAAAGCACATCACCCTGGAACCGTGGACATGAGGGTGGGAGATTCAGTGAAAGATATTTCCACATTACAATATTAAGATATGTGCTTGTAACCATCATTATCTCCAGACAAAAAGAAGGCTTGTGAAAAGAAATCAGTGTGCAATATAAAATATCACAGTGTATCTGAACCATCCCTTACCTGCTGAGTGAGGGAATGGGTGTTGAGTGGGAAGGTGTGACTGCAGGGGAAGGGATGTGGTGACCTGGGCCACTGTCACTCGTCATAACAGGAGACTCCGTCTTCACTGTCCTAGATGATGACGATGCTGGTTTAAAAAGAAAAATGAGATTAATGTCGGTGTAAATATTCAATTTGATGTCACAAACTGTGGTGGGAGGAATACAAAGATGAAACTTAATAAATGTAAACAAACACACAGAGTAGGTCCTGGTCTTCATCAAACCAACTTTCACTGAGAGCACTCTTTCCACTTCCTACAAGATGCATTCAACAATCAATATTCACTATATTAGATTTAATTGGCCACTCCAGTGCAGTTCTCTACAACTGATAATACTGAGTACTTACTGTCCTGTGTGCTCTGTGTCTTCATCCCACTGTAGCCATTCTATGAGAAGAAGAAATGTTCAAAGTCTTAGTTTTGTCATTCAGCTTTTTGTGAGGTATTTTGGTGACACAAAATCTTTAAGAAATAACTGAAGAAAGCAGTTGTCTACATCTTTCTTTTGTTATTTAGGACCCTTATACAAACAGAGAGAAAAGATTTATCCTCACTGTGAGAGGTCCACCAGCAGCGGATGTGACATCTTTGCTCTGAGAGAAGCCAAGATGCGGTGGCAGAGACCTTGGGCCACTGTTCTCCACACGGTTGGCTGGGGTAGGGGCTGCAGAAGAGGGTGGAGCGGCTGCACTGGGAAGACCCATGGAGGGAGAGGGCGTGGCACTGGGTAAGCCCAAAGATGGTGAGGGGAAGCTGGGATCTGACACAGCTGAGGGTAAGCTGCTCATGTGGTCACTATTCAGAAGAACATGAGAAAGGTAGATGGGGAAAGACACATAAATACACATATATGACACATGCCGTTTCTAACAGTAACTGAGCTAAAATGACTACACTCTTTAAACCCTTTAAGCTAATTGACAAATTTTGTCCCTATGTCAGCAGTCTTTGCTCTGCTTTTTACAATGGCCCCATCTTAAATGGCTGCCAAGATCTCATGCTGAAGAGAAAAACAACAACAGATGCACAAAATTATAAATGACAGATTCCTCACATAAACTGTCAAACCTGTGACTCAAACATCAACTTAAAAACAACTTTCACACACACCTCACAGATCCTGGCTTAGAGAACAGGCTGCTCTGTGGCTGCTGTGTGGGAACAGCAGTAGGGGCAGACATGGGTGCTGGAGCTACTGGAGCTGGAGCCTGAGCAGGGGCTTGTTCCCTGGTCAGCTCCATCTGTGCCATGTCTACTGTTGAACTACCAGCCTCAGACCCAAAGTCAAGAGCTCCAAACTGAACATTCAGGCCAGATATATCTGCTGAGCCCGGCATCTCCACTGCTGACGACGGGATCTGAAGTAGACAAAGAGGCAAATATATTTATTCAATTTGATCATTTTGAATTTGTTTGTGTAAAATGCTTAAATTATGGAAAACAAGCTCTTAAAATGTGTGCAGGTAAGTCAAAAAAGAACATAGATAATAATGGCTAATAGCCACGTTGGGTCAAAACAGTCCTGTCAATTTCTACTTGTGGCATTGTATAAACTGCCACGACTTAACTGACAAGCAGGTTCTGGTAGCAAACATGTACGGGATGAAAAAATGAAAAAGGTGTATTTGCACCCTCTGTCTTTGTTGACAATATATTATCCCTGGTTATGAGAGGTGAAGTCATTGGAGTGGAGTTTGCATCTTGCGGAAACTACTATTTCAGTCTGTGTCCTACCACATTACCAGTACTGGCTAGTCTTGTCAAACATCTAACAGCAGAGAACTTATTATTCATTATTGTCTTGTGTGTCATTTTGCTCTTTTGATTTCCAGGAAGGTTATGATATTTTTTTTTTCTGAAAGGGTTCAGACATAAGACCTTACCTTTGAGGGAGGCGGTACTCTGCGTCTCTGTGTCTTTAGCTGCCGCTGAGGTGGTTCTGTGATTGGAGGCTCCATGCCTGGCAGCTTCACCCCTGGAGAAGCTCCATCTCTTACAGGAGGGACGGAGGACTCATGACCTAAAGGAGATTAGGGTGGCAGGTCCATTCAAAACACAGAGCTATTTGTCAGCGCGAGACATAATGAAGATCACGATACTGCCATGATGTTGCATCACAGATACTGTTGGAGTGGTCTCACTACTCATTTCTTTATCAAAGAAAGCAATACCTTCTATAACTATGTTGTGTGCTGAAAATTGAAAATAACTTCCATTTGTGGTTACAGTTCACAAACAAAGCAGTGAGATATTAGTATCTATTTGTTCTCATATCTGTTGTTCTGGTTCTTTAACAGCTCAGTGGGTCATGTACCACCATTGTCTGGTGCTGATATTCTTATCCAACTAATCCAGTAATTTTCAATATTATGAGAAGAATTAGCTAAATTGCAGCAGTTATGTTATATGATATGCTGTGCAGACTTTCACAGCTGTAATGGCATAATATGATCCTGTTCTGCAGTCCTACCTGGTGGTGTTGGGACCTGTGGTGCATGTGACAGGCCCAGAGACTCTGTGGTGGAAAGGATGGTAGACTGTTGTTGCCTCTGAGCCAACTGGCTGAGCACTGCTGATGGCTCTGGCTGAAGCTTCATCTCCACTGAAGAGAATGGAGATAAATGTAAGTAAAAAAAAAAGTAAGTATTGTTCAACATGGTACCTCTTGCGTTACTGTTGTCGACCACGGTTACTTAAAATTTAATTGTCATGTCTTACATTTGTGTGTAGGATTTCTTATTTACTTTGAGATGAACTTACAATGTTGGGCAGTAATAGGGCCATTCTCCACTCGCTGAGCCTTGATGTCTACAGAAGGAGAGGAGGCAGGAGCAGGACTTTGCATTGGAGGCGGCCCTGCATCTTTGGAAACACTACTGCTGCTGGTGGCAGTGGATAACGTCTGACTGGCTCTTTGACCAAGCCGAGGCCCGTTGAGCTGTTCTGATGTCCTGATGTCAGAGGCAGGTGTCGGCTTAGGTGCATTCAGAGAGCCAAAACCAGAACCCAGGACTGAAGACTAAGAGGATGAGAAGAAAAACACAAACTGTGTGAACAGTGTGTATGAGCATGACATATGTAAGTGTTTGTTGTTGCTTGCAAAATATTTGTGTGTGTATGCATCGCTGTCTGTACCAGTGCAGCATGCGCGTAGGTGGTACTAGCAGAGGCGGCATGGGCATAGCTGTTGGCTGTGGCGTGTGCGTAGCTGTGTGTTGCAGTGCGTCCATTGTGGTGGGAATTGGTAAACACCAGGCTTTGGCCCAAATCCTCTGCTGAGGGGCCATCAACTATCACCCCCAAGTCAGAGTCCATGGAACCTCCTACAGCCACTCCAGCCTTAGGCAGTAGGCTAGCCAGGTCCACACTGAGGAGAAGCAGCAGACAAGAGAACAGGAGGAGTGGGAGAGTAAAGAGTGGGAGAAATGAGAGGTTTGAGGAGGAGGATCAACAAAGAGGAGATAACCACACATTAAATAAAATGTCACTCTACAAAATAAACCCTGTTTTCTGTAGTGTTCTGAATTGACTGTACTTCAGGCAGGAGGGCTTACTTGTGTCCAGGTGTGACGTGGTTTGCTGGAGCAGAAGAGGCAGTGAATACTTTGGTCTCAGACAACTGTAAGAACAGGACAGGAAGTACAAATACAGCCATCCGTTAGATTACTTAATTAACACTAGAAATCAGGCAGGCCAGATTTAGAGCAATGCAAGTAAAAAACTTTGTGCAAATCCCTTTCAGATCATAAAAAAGTACTGTCATACATCCTCATTCCAGTCCTCTGAATTCCAGTCTTCCAGATTGCCTCCCCATGTTCCTAAAAAAACAAAAAACAAAACAGTTCACAAACACACTAATGATATGCTCTCAGCTACAACCCCTTGAATCCATTGTGTAGATTCATTTGTTTATTTCTGCTTGAATTCTGCTTATATTTGGGAGTAAGTAGTAGTAGTAACCTAAAATTGGAATGGAATTTTCTTACCAGTTCCCTCAGCAGGCTCATTGCCGTCCCCTTCCCATGTCTCCTGGCGAGCTCCAGAGTTTGCCGTGTAGTCAGCTGGATTGAAGGTGCTGAAAGATGTAGACAGTGGAAAGAAGAGAAACCAGGAAAGGTGGAGACGTGGAGGGAAGATGAGCAATCAAAGGAAACTAAAGAGGACTAAGTAACTAATTAAACATGAAACAGGAAAAAGTGTTAATTTTTTTTTTTAAAGGAAGAGATTCAGAAACATAGTTCTTTTCCACACTTTTGTTTTTAAGATATGTGCTTGTAATCACCATCACCACCTCCTCATTCTAATTCAGACTTACACTAAACACACATTCTTACCCCATTCCCTGGGAGGAGAACCGGTTGCCAGCAGCTGCTCTTCCTCTACCGCGAGCCCCTGCCCCTGAGGACACAAACAAAACAACCAGATGACCTCTGGCTGACTGGTCTTTTCAGCCTCAACTCCTCATTAAACATTTTTTAAACTAAGGTATCAAACTCCCACACACCATCAGCAATACGTTTACTGAGAAAGCAACATTTCAGATATTGACCCTCGTCATTCATTAGAAAATAATCTAATCGTTTTTGTTTAAAACTATACCTGCATACACGTGTCCAAGTTTCTTTTCTATTGTGTCTTTACACCTGATTTTTTTCCTATGATGTGGAATTGCTTTAGAACTGTACTCAATGAGTAAACAAGTAATTAGTGCACAGTCATAACTGTTAACAAAACCTTCTTCCTACCTTCTCCAATCTTGTAATCTATCAACAACACCCCCCCCCCAAACACACACACACACACTCAAGCAGCTGCAGGGACTAAGCACATTCCGCACATGTTCACTGCGGCAATACTCTAAATGTCTGCAGACACAAATAGATATGTTTCCAGCTACATCACCAAAACATGCATAATAACGTCTGAGCCAATTCCCAATCTGAAGATCATAAATAACAAAAAAAAACAATATTAGAATTTGCCTAAATATATGGACATGTTTGTGTAGATGGTGGACTGTAAGGTGACCTTAAGTAGATATCCAAAAATGTAAGACGTCCGTTAGGTTAAATATATATATATATACTCAAATCTTGCCTGTTTGGTTGGTCAAGCAGACAAACTTTGTGTTTATTTTCAAAATGCCCACTTAGTTTTCTATCTTGCAATCTTTGAAATCTCTTTAGATTACAAGTGCTTTTTGGAAATTTTCTGTTACTGTTAAAGCTACCACTTTTTGGAGTTATTGCTAACAAGATGGCAATGTATCTCATAGAACTTAAAGATGTCATTTTCTGTATTGCTCACCTCTGCCCCGTCCCCTGCGTCCACGGTCGCCCCCTCTCTCTCCAGGAGCCACCTCAAATCCATTCTCCTCTAACCGACCTAGAATCCAACAAGAATCATAGAGACATGGGAATTAAGACATTAAAAACGTACATACTATTAATACTGACCTGGCAAAAAGACCTGAGCTTTTTCAAATTAAACTATCAATGTCAAGGATACAGCAAACACAGAACAGACTGGCAAGAAACATACATCCACAGAATCGAGAATCTTCATCCCTTAGACAAAACTAACATCTTTTGTCCCTTTCTTACCTTCACGCCCTCGGCTGATGCCTCTGCCCCTCCTGTTCGAGCCCCCACGTCCACGACTGGCCTCCCTCTCTCCTCCTTTTTTCTCCCTGCTCTCCTTTATCTCTGAGGGTCCTCCCTCTTTCCCAAGGTTCCGCTTCTTCCCCACAGTCTCCCAGGAGTTCTGAGAGACATTGACAACAAAATGACTCAGTAAAACACACCTATATTGGGGTTTAAATTTGGCATGGTTCATGGTGTTTTAGTCCCTGCAAAAACCTAGGACTTGCCATATGTGTATGCAAGCACACTGTGTATAAATGAATATGGTTTGTGCATTTGTATATAGACTCTTACTGTGTCAGAGTTGCTCTCCAGCAGAAAATTGATGGCTCTGTTTACATCTTCATTGCAATCATGGAGGGCTACCATGCACTCATCTTGAGTCTTCCCAGTTACTTCAATCAGCTGTGAGCATGCAAAACAGAAAAAATACAGCATTAAGTTAGATCAACACATGATACAATAATGGTTCCAATGTCCAAGCCTTCAAGGACAATAAGATGGTGATCCAGAAAATGAATTTGTCTAAATGTGTGTTTGCACAAACACATTACCTGTTTGACCTTGTCTTCAAAGTCAGCATCATTTTTGTCGTAGATCATTTGGGCTAAACGAATCTGTTCTGCTGTGGCCTGGCAAACAAACAGTTCCATAAGAAACAATACAACATGGTAGCTAGGTTCATTTTCAGTGAAAGACGGTGAAGGTAGAATGTTGCGATCTAAACTCCTTTTAAAGTGTGAAATTAAATGTTACATTCATTATACATTTTACTTTCAATAGGTATGATAACTCTATAATGGTGAAAACCCACCTGTATCTGTTTCTGTGGCTGTGTATTTTGTGTGGTGGTGGGCAGCGTTCTGTCCCGAGTTCCCCGGGCTTGATTGCTGACCACTGAAGTCATCATATACAGTATATACAAAACAATGTATGTACAAAATAGAAAAATCTGGAGGAAAGAGAAGGGGGACAGAGGCAATATCAAATAACAGCCACCTGTGAGATGGTTACATTGCATCACAGTCCAATGCCAGTACAGTATACTGAATATAAGCAGACCGTGGCTCACTGTTGTCAACTATACCATGTAAGACTATAACCCCATCTGTTGCCCCCCACCTTCCTGGTTAAATTTAGCCAGCCAAGAGGGGACTGTCTGGGTGTCAATTTACAACCCTCCCTCAGTCTCCCACACAAAAACACCGCGAATATCCACCAGCATCTGTTATAGGTAGTATGAATTTGAATTTTTTTTCACCCATCAACGACACCGGGATAGCGTCAGCCAGTTGAAATTTGATTTCAAGTAATATGTGACCACAAAAGGAGCTTTTATGCGATGCTAAATAACGTGTACGGAAATCGAAAGCAAACACCTGCGCTGGTTATATTATACACAATAACTGGTTGTTATTAAATTATACTACCAACTGACAATTTATCAGCATGATAACAAAACAAACGCAATCCACTGGCTGTGATCATTACTATTGTCTGGCAATGGTATGTTAGCCGGCAGCAAGACACTTAATATCGATTGCATCATGTAGCTACTGTTTTCAGTGTTTTTCCGTCTCCTGAATTATACTGTAAACGGTGACTGAATAATAATCTTATTTTGGTGAACGTTATAAGAAGCTCAAACGGAAACACGAGCCGTGTTGGCTAACGTTCACATTAGCTTTAGGTCAACTAGCTCACGTTAGCTTTAGCCTAGCTAATCGCTCGTCTTTGTTCTGTGTGCTATTCCTACCGTTAAAAAGCAGTTATTCTACTGACCAGATATTTGCAATGTAGCCGCACAAATAGTTAACCTGGTCGCCACCGTGACCACTGTCGGTAAAGCCCCACGAATACAAGAACGGAAAATAAACAAATGCGACGTGTGGAGATGTACCTTTTTGTGTAAACTAAAAGAAAAGCTAACGTTAGTCATTTAACCCGAGTGGCAGATTTAGCTACCATTAGCAGCATGCTAACTTAACCGAAAGGAAAATGAGAACACGCTGTTAACATTTCCAACGGTCGGCGTCCAATATTTTAGTACTGTGACTACAATGTGAGTGTGTGGGTACAAAAAATGTCGAAAAACGCGTGGCCCCTCAATGCTACGACAGATATCAGCGGCATGCTAACTGACCCGGCATGTGAACGGCCCGTTCGCATACAATGCAGCGCTACAGTCCGGATACAACGCTGGTAAGCTAGCAAGTTAGTTAGTTAGCTAACCACCGAACAGGACGAACGGTGTCTCTGATTCGACCGATCGGTTTCCTTAAAGTTATTAAAAAATCATACGATAAGACGACTTGGTGGTTCATACCGGCTTTAAACAATATTAGCTCCACATTTTTGTTCTTTCTTTTACCTGCTAACACGCTTCGCTCAGCCAGCAGCAGCAGATGCTGTCACGTGACCCACCGCGCCGTTGTTCAACGTTGTAAGGCTGACACCGCCAACCAAAACCCACGAACTGGTCAGGTGGTTCAACGCCGTGCCTCGACGTCCACGTTCACGTCCTGGAACGCGCCTCGCTGGTAGGTTTCCAGCTGGTTTAAAACTCGAAATAATGCTAAAGCCCAGTCTTTTCTAAGAGATTATGTGGCGACTTTACCATTTTCAGCTAAAGTGAACACATATTTATTTCCTGAAATGAGATCGGGCAGACATTTGATTGGTTATTCTCGAAGTGTGACCTATCCTGAGTTGTTTTTTTTGTTTTTTGTTTTTTTAGCCAAAACAGGTTATGTGAGTTTCTTTGACTGTGGCGTATTACTCGCAGAACTGATCCTCTAAAAGCCACACTCAACAGTATAAGAAGCTTGCTATTTTAATAGTTTTCACTCTTAACTATGCTCTCTTTGGAGTATATACATTTTCATAACAAAAATATGGCAATTTGAATAGGCAAATAGAAAGGGGGAAACGTGCACACTCCCACTCAAAATAATCATCAGTTAACGCCTGAAATAAATATTTCACAACACTGAACATATTATCTGATCATCAAGAAAATTGAAGTCAATCTTAAATCCTTACAACTGTGTTTCAAAAACCAAATAGTGCCAATGACTTTGCTGAAAACGGAAATTACATCAATTGTCTCTTTGCTTAAGTATCACAATCTTTTATCAAAGGACAAAAAAAGCACCAGAAAGCAGTTTGGCACCTGCCAAGTAAACAGCTCGTTTAGTTTTGCATCTTTTTGTCTTTGTCAGTCAAGCATTTTCAAACAGAAGACCAAGCCTACTCAGACTGGGCTGGTCTTTGTCTGGGCAGGCAGAGTCTTGTGATGGTTCGGGTAAAGAACAAATTAAAACACAAACCAGGTAACATGAAATCCTTGATTAAGTCTAATACCAAAGTCATGTCTCAAAATAATCTTGTGATTATTTCCATTTGGTTTTTAATGGCAAAAACAAAACATGATTTGTAATTTTCTTTTAAGACCAAGAAAAAACAAGGCAAGACCAAAACTGAGGAAACATGAACAGTCTGATACAAGGAGAGACTGGACTTGCAAAAGTACAACCCTTAAGCTTAAATTAAAAGATGCAGTTTACAGTACATAGATAGCACCTATCAAAATAGCTTCATTTATAAATACCTGTAATTCAAGTATCCACAGTAATGTAATAGACACACACACACACACACAGTTTTACTTTTCCCTTCTGATTCTAATATATACAATATTACTGTTTGCCTCCATGGAAAAATGGAATGGGAGAATATGTCTCTAGTTTCACTGCGAGAACCCTCATGAAACACATCTCTTGTCATGATCTTTGTACAATTTCTAGTAAACTTTTAAGCAAAACATTGATAATGTATTTTACTCATGTTGTATTTAGCTTTGTCAGTGAAAAATATATTAAGCAGCTATAAAACACCATGACAACCTTGCATAACTGGCATTTCCTCAGTGTATGGGCTGTATATAAATTGGAAATATTCCTGCTTATAAACTTTGTTAATTCAAGTAATTGGATTGTTATTATCTTCTCTTTGGTTGTGTGGTTGGCTAAAATGACTAGGCTTCAGATATGGCTGCAGCTGAGCTCTCATGCTGTGGACACACTGAGCCTTTCTCTCCATGATCTCTTCCAGCTTGTGGACATATTCCCCAAATGCCTATAAGACAGAGAGACAAATAGTGAGGATAGACAAAAGTGTGTAGTCACTTTAAAATATATAGATTATAAAAAGGAAGTGGGAGGACATAACAATTTAGCTAACAATCGTGGGTTTGATTTATTCTGACCATATCAGGTTGCTGGCACAGAAGTGTCCCCTCTTTATGACATAGGTCTTCCATCTCCTCTAGCTGCGCCCAGTGGGCCTGGACAACATGCCACCTTAAATTGGAATTGGATTAGAAAAGAGACGGATATATTTTATTCCAACTAATAATAATAATAAAAATAATAACTTTATTGCTCTATCATGTCTGTTGGATTAACATGTGTGAACAAGATTTTCAGTATCTTTCTTTTTCAGTAAACGAGAGAGTGACAATTCCGGTACTTACTGGTCATGATCCAAGTCTTCTAGGGCAGACAAATGGATTATGGGTCTAATTTGCTGATTGCTTGTGATTTCTTGACCATTTGACTCTGCAGGACTGTTCGGTTGGAGTGAGTTGTTTGAGTTGCTGGAATGGTTTGTATGTACTGTGTGACACTGGCCCAAGACACTTTCTGACTGTGGCGTTGCAGTGGAAGAGGCAGGTTTGTTGTGCATGTTGTATGTATATTCTGTTGAGATTTGTGTGGCACCATTTGGGATTGAGCTGGATGAACCAGTGTTCCATGAGTGCTGCACAGGGGGTGAGATAGACTGCCTGGCAGAAGTTTGCATAGAAGCACATGTAGAAGGTTTAAGTGGGGATGCAGGGGCTTTGTTGCCAAGGACTGGCATGGTTTTGGGTTTCTGACTGTTTTCTTGGTCTTGGAGAGAGACAAGCATAACTTCAGGCATAGGAGGTTTTGTCCCACCTGTTCAAGATAAAAAAAAAAGTTCACATACACGTTTTTAAGCACTAATTAGTACACACACTCAGAGAACTTACCTATTCCATGGTGCTCATATGTGGCACAACACATGCCCTTTCCATCTGCATGAGTCTCATCTTGAGGTAAACCAGACATCTTGGCTTTGAGTCCTGGATGGTTGTGTACCTGAGTACAAGTTGGATTTCCAGGTAGTTTGTTAACAGCCTCAGTAGGTATCATATATCCAGTCTGTGTGATGGAAGTAGAGAGAGGAAGTGTAGTTGACTGAGCATTTGAAAATTTGGTATTTTTCAATGGTAGAGGCAGGATGTTGGAGGTGCATCTGGTTTGTTTTGAATCACGAGAGAGATCACTTAGTTTGTTTGGCACCAGGAGTGCGTTGATATGTTCACAGGCTGGGGAGAGAGGTCGTTCTGCTGGAGCTCGCCGATGTGGTGATTCAAAAGAAGGGTGGTTAAAGAGGCTGTTGTTGTCATTGTTGTTAGGGGCGGAGACGGAACTGTAGCTGTCAGCTCCTCCTTCCTCCTCAGTACTCCACACCCCATCAGCTGGGGCATCTGAGGAATCCAGTCCTTCCTCAACCACATGTCTTCTGGCTTCTGAATGACAGCTGCAAGACACTTGTGCCACTACATTAGTCCGCATTGCACCTGTCATCGTATCTGTTTGCTCCGTCTCTGTTGTTGCCACCCAGGCCCACCTCCTCTCTTCCCCTTCCATCCCAGCTGGCTTCCTTTCTTTCCTCCTTTCTTTCTTCTTTACTCTTGCTTCACCTGTGCCCACCACTGACCTCCACTTATAACTTTCACCTCTGCCTTCTGCCCGTGTTCCTTCCCAAGATACCTTCCAGTCTTCACCAACACCACCAGAGTCACCATAGGCATCTCCATCATCATTATTATTGCAGCTTGGAGAGGTTTCAGTTTGTAAGTGAATCTCACCACTGGGAAAAGGCAACTCTCCTCTATTACCCTCAGCCCTAACCTCAACCCCGGCTCTGTATGCATTTAAAACCTCTTCCAAACCATGATAAATGAAGGCAGAAGATGAGAAATGGGAAGACTGTTGGAGAGAAGAGGAGGAAGAGAGAGAGGCCTGACAAGAGGAAGAGAAAGATGGACGTGTAGAAGGTGAGAAGAGACTGACAGACGAAGAAGCAGATGAGGGCATAAACTGCTGCAGCTGCTGGTGATACTGTCTCAGATGCCTGTGCCTCTCCTTATCCCTTTCATCAACCTTTTTTAAATCTGTTTCCTTTAGCCTTTCTACTTCACTACAACTGTCTCTACTGCTTTCCACTTGTTTTTGCTGCTTTATCCATATTCTTTTCTCCTCTCTCGCGGCTGTCACAGTCCGATGCTGGTTCTGTTTTTCTCTATGGTAAATTCCAGATTCACTTTGAGATAAAGACTCTTGTACCCCAGGCAAATTAAGCTGCTCATCTATTGGCTCTCCCAACACCAGCCCTGCCCTGGCGTATTGGTCACTATCAGAATGACTGTTAGTTCTTCCATGCCTTTCATTTTCTCTTCTCCTGTCTTTCCTTTCACTTTCTCCCTCCCTCCCATGCCTCTTATCACCCATTCCTAGCCAACCCCTAACTGGTGTAATATGTTCAAGTCCAATCCCTTTTCTGTGCCTTGCACTTGTTTTCGCTTCCCATCTGCTGTTCTTGGGTGTGGAGCAGAGAATTGCATCCCCTGTGGGCAGCCTTGCGATAGGTGTGGTGGGACTGAAAGCCTCTTTTTGTCTCCCCAACTTCTGCTTTTTAGGGGGACTTTTCCCTCGGGTGCCAACACTGCTGCTGCTGCTGTTGGATAGGTTATGTTTGGGGGAGGGTATTGTCTTGCCTCTTCTTCCTCCTCTTAGTCCTCCTTGTCCTCTCAACTCCTTCACCCTATGCAAAATGAAGTAGATATAACATCCCAGGTAGCAGTCACTGATCATTGCCACTATAGGCCTGGATACAACCATTGGAAAGGGATCAAAACTAAAACAGAGACCTCTTATTTAAAACTACCATTCCAAGTCATATAATTAAAGCAGAATGAATGAAATCCAGTTGGGATCTAAGTTGATAGAAAAATAAAAATCCTATTATTACTTATACAATAATTATTTTTCTTTTAAGCAACTAACATCCGATTCCTCCCATCACACCTACACACACACACACACACACACAAAACACTTACCGATCAGCATATCTCAGTGTATTAAGTGTGTGTTCAGTTGCTAAGTGACCAGGTGAAATGTTGGCAATCATACATGTCATTGAGTCACCAACAAATGAGTCTTTCAAAACCTGGAATGAGAGCAGAGTAGTCCAATATGAAACCCAGGTGAGTTTATTGATTGAAATGGTCAAATAAAAAAAAAATCAGCCAGGATATCTATATATACTTGTATCG
The DNA here is from genome assembly GCF_002814215.2 of Seriola lalandi dorsalis. NCBI lineage: Eukaryota > Metazoa > Chordata > Actinopteri > Carangiformes > Carangidae > Seriola > Seriola lalandi. The sequence continues at coordinate 520,225 of NW_019524980.1, read as the reverse complement.
TAACAGAAATACTGAAAATGGTTACATGAAAAAGTTACTTAAGTCATATTACCTGAGTGAGTTTGCTTTGTCTGAAAGGTGTGTGTGATTGCTCTTGATCAAGAGACCTAATACATTCTTTAAGCTGAAAGAAAAACAAACTTACAGATCAGAAAGTATGTAAAATTCAACCATGTATTCACAAATATCTTTGACTTCATGTGGTATCTCTGATTGTGTGAGCGTGTGTGTGTGTGTATATCTTACAGCCAACAGACTCTGGTTGATCTCAGCTCCCTCCATACGACTCTGCCTATCTGGTTCTTTGGTATCTGATGCCCTCTCACTTCCTGCCAGATCCACAAACCACATTCTGTAGGGACACACACAAACACAAATCTTTCTTAGTTCACATCATTTTACATCAATTTTTGATCTACCACACAATAACTCTAGTAGTGCTACAAGAAGAAAATACAAAACCATCAGAAAAGAATGTACATCATAATATGCCCAAAAGACAATAAAACACATTGGATGTTGTCACTCACCTGCCAGCTATCTGCTGGTTTGGGCATCTAAGCTGAATCTGAAGCAAAGCATGAGAACGAGAAGAAAGTGGATTCACTCCACTCATCCCCTGCGTGCGTTCCTCTGTACCTTGTGAAATCACCTTTGTAAGGGCAACAGGAGGAGGGAAGCAGGAGAAGGAGAGATTGAGATGTTAAAAGAGACTGCAGTACTCAAACAAACAAAGACAATCATAGAATTTTCTTGCTGGGTAATATTACATGTATTTAAATACAGTAAGAGGCTGTTGGTGCATATGTGTAGATGGGAGCACAGATCATCCTGCCTGAGATGCTAGATATTGGACTTGAAAGTATATATATTTCCTGTTGCACTCCTTCAAATACACCAAAAAAAATAGTAATGAGTGTTGTGTCAACAAAAAGAGACATAAAGAAATAAGATACTACAGGCAAGGTTTCATTCGATCATGGTACAAAGTCATCATCAAAAATTGCAATAAAAACTTAAAAATTAAAACTTTAACATTAAACATTTTACCATGACTTTGGGAAGCAAGACAGGCAAACATGAAATTTTCTTTTTCTTCTTTAAAGGATATATCTCTGATTTTGGAATCAAAGTCTTCGTTATAATGTGTTTTAGGTTGGCGTGCTAATCAGAACGCCAGTTCTGGACAACACAGCATGGACATGAGGCGATTTTAAAGAAAGGTGTGAACCTCCAGCAGTGAGCTGACTGAGTCCACCCTGACATCATGCAGGCCTGCAATGTGAACCACCTTCTGTCCATCCTCCCTGGCAAATAACCTACAGAAGGAAAAAAGAAAAACGAGAGATTAAGAGGAAGAAGAAATAGAGAAAGAATACAGTTTTGACATAAATCCAAATATTACGAAGAGGACATCCTGGTTCTCTTTGACGATGATGCTACCAAAAAATAGTAAATGGTCGCGATATCACAAATAAGCAACTGATAAAGTAATGACAATATTATATATTTTCATATTTCAAAACAGTTACCTGCAAAATACATTACTGATCAGTTTTTGTTTTCTTTTATAACAATATGCACAGAGTCAAACAAACACACCTTTTCCTGTGATCCAGCAGGTCATACAGCTGACCACAATAAATCTCAAAGAAACTGACATACACCAGCAGGGGTAAGTTAATGTGTGTGGTGGACAGGTGAGCAAAAATGTCCCGAACAGCAAGTGCATACAACCCTGGTCTCCCGGGGGATGAACCCAACATGGTGTGAGTCTTCCCTGCACCTGTCTGGCCATATGCAAAGCAGGTGGCCTTGCCTCTATGGATGCACACAATACAAATATAGATAGTTAGGCACATATTCATAGAAACACAAAAACACCTACAAGCATGTACTTCAAACCCCAAAAGTGACTTTATGATATTTGGTTAGAAAGAAATGTAGGGTGACAACATAGACAACTCCATGTACCACTACATCAATGCTAACCTACCCATTGAGCATGTGCTGCACCAGAGGAAATGCTGTTTGTTGATACACCTCCTCATTGGAGCTTTCTTCTCCAAAAACCTTGTCAAAGTAGAACCTGTGCTGAAGGTACAAAACAGCATGGTATCCTCGAAGTAAAAATCCACCCTTACATTTATAGAATTTCATGACATAACATGCATCTAACATTGTCACAGTTTAATAATATGTGTTTAGTTGGAGACATTAGTATCTTTAGTTTCAGTACAGATACATGAAAAAACGATGTCAGACAGAATATTGATTTGTCATTGTCTCTTCTCTGGACATCTACCTGTAGTATGTATTGTGTGAGATCCACAGCTTCTTTGCTTTCGTGGACAATCACACACTCTCCGTCTGAAGTTGTTACAACATCTGCTTCTCTCCTGCTTTCTGCATGTGTCAGAGGTCTTTTCCTCACACACACACTAATCCGCTGTGCTCCTTCTTGCCTGGTAGACACACACACACCAATCAAAATCAAAATTAGGATGATCATGTCCAAAGGAAACAATGTGCAAACTTCATAATACAAAGAGACACAACCACATAAAGTTTGTAAATTATGAAAGAATTGTGCATTCATAGGAAACCTCTCCTCAGTGCATGTGTTGGAGCCATTTGGACACTAACTTATCATTTGTAAGTATGGAGTTAGCAGCGAGGACAATACAAACCACCACCACTCACTTTTTGTTTGAAGCAGGAGGGGAACTCTGTGGTACTCCATAGTTGTAGCCAGCTGTTCTCTTTGGTTCATAAATAGGTGTTGGCTTAGCCATGTGTCCAGAAGCCCCATTACTGGCTATGTCTGTATTAAGTTTTTCCTTCTTAAAGAATCTTTTCCTGTCTTTGTGTCCACCTGGTTTGTTGTCAAACCTCTTTGATGCCACTGTTGCAGGCCTGGGTTTTTGTTTGTGGACTGAGACAAACTTTGGTGATAATCTGGTGTCAGAGTTGTGCATGGCAGTTCCTCTTATGATGTCTGACTTGGTGTTTCCTCCCGTGTGATGATTTGAAGGACGACTATGGGCATACGTCCTGTGGTTGTGGTTCCCTTTGGAGCCACAAACCACAGCACTTCCACTGTCAAGCTCATGCTGCAGAGGTGCAGCTGACCCTTTGCTCTGGACTCGCCCATTATTTCTTTTATGACTTGCGCAGACATTAACAGAGCCTACTGGACAAGAAAGTAGCTTCTGATGATGATCAAAGGTTTCAGAAGTGAAATCAAGCCGTCTGCGAACGTGTGATGGTCTGGCAAAAGTGGCTGCATATAGCTTATTCATGGCACCACCCTTCTCATCTTCATCATTATATACATCTTCATCAGGATCTCCATAGCCATCATAAGTAAAGCTCCTATCCACTACAGCATAGCGTTCATCACCATCATCAGCAACATAATCATCATAATCATCACCATCTTCATATCCAAGACCCTCCAGGTCAAGAGTTTTGATCATTTGGACCAGATGGAAGAGTCGAGTCCTGTCCTCCATAGTGCAGACTCCTAGGATGGGATAGTCCTCCATAGTCAGTGCTGAGAGGTCGGCTGCATGATGAACTCCCATGGAGGTAAACCTGAATTGACAGGAGACAGAGGGGGGCAGATAGTCAGAGGACAAGACACAGCAAGTGTGAGTTTGGAGGTCCTGTGGGTGAGTGTGCTTACCTAGCATAGTGATGCTGTAGCCCAAACGCTCTCAGACACTCATTCAGGCCAAGTGTCATTTCCTCACGTTCCTTTTCTCTGTTTTTCTTTTATTTCACTCCTCCTCCTACCCTGAGAATGGCAGAAATCTCGGTTTAGTCTCTTTATCAGTTGGTCACAAAAAATAAAAAGTTTGCAAAAAGTGACATAATTCTATGATGACATGCTAAACTTACACAGAAAATAACTCAAAAACTAAAACTACAAAATACACACTACACAAGCTCTCTACTAGCCACACCACTTTTTCGAAGCCAGTGTGTCCTTTCTGTTATCCTTCCCTCAGTGATTTCTGTCAGAGACTGATGACCAGTGGTCGGTCACTGTGTCATTGCTACCACACTGCCTCTCTCGTGGTGGTAAGCAAAGCACAAGACACTGGTATGATGCTGAAATTTGACACTTGGTCAGGATGGAGCCAGGGCAGCACAGTGCAGTCATGTCACATATTTCTGTATCATAGCAAATATGATAAATATAGCAGACACAGGCAAGCAACTGTTGCTTCATTGGCTTCTGCAGCTGTAATATTCCTGCCATATGGCACTTGGGTGAGACTCGCTTCATATACATACAAAAGGTGAGAGTGCTGTTCATTACTGTGCTTATGAAACAGTCCAGTTTTTCAAATCATGTCACTCAGAGCAAGGGCAAGTGATATATATCCATATTTCCTTCAGGCTGAGGCCCAGTCCCTACATTGAATCCCTGTTGGGAGTTCAGCTTGTTTCTGTTACAGTTATTCAATGCAAACTGAAATACAGAAATGGACGTTCAAATGACATGTATGGCTGCAGAGCATAAACTGAATAGGAAGTATGTTGTTGATACCTGTCCAAGTGTGATGCTAAAATTAACTTACACTCCAAAATAAAGTAGTTGGGGTTTTAAAATGACTGCCAAAATCAAACAGTGTTAATTGGTTAAATGACTGTGCCTGACACATTTGCTAAATAAGAAGTAAGTAAGTAATAGTTTTTATATACGAATTGGCTAATTGTAACATTTTTCTAAAACTTAAAAATCAACAGAAAACTTACCAGATTCACTGCTGACTTTTTCCCTTTTTTTGCAGCAAAAAGCAATTGGACGGACGGTGACCGTTTCTCTGAACGAGCAAAGTGAAATGACAAAATACATTAATTTTTCAGAAAGTTGCTAGCTTGAGTAGTATCACCATTTCCGTACACAGTGGGTTACCATAACGACGAAAACGGTTTCTCGCAGTAAGTGCACATACTCCAGTTGAGCCGGACTGGCAGACCTACGAATGGCAGAAATTAAGACATTTAATAAGAGCTGAATGCAGAACTTCAGAAGGGCAGCCGGTCAAATTACGCTCAGATCAGCATAAAGGACAAAGATAATCCCCCAGAGGGCTTAATGCCCACCAACAAACCTACTAAGACAAAAAGCCTTCTCAGAGTAACCCAATTAGACATTTGCCCCACTGGCGTTACGTGCTGAGAGCTGAAAAATGGACCACTGATAGATGTGTGTTTATGAATGATGAAATACAGGAATTATTATTGTTATTACTGAGGTTGTTTTGCACAATCTATAGCTATTATATAGTTATATAGTGTTTTGTGTTTTTCTTCCATATTCCACTATAGAGTATACTGACAGGCTATATATCATATACCGTAAATTAATATCATATATCGTAATAGTGAATGCATGCATACTTTGTGCACATTTAGCATATTCTCTGTTCGCAATGAACAAAAAAAGGAAACATGGAATCTTGCTCATCAGTCTGTGTTTCACTGGGGACAACTTTGGATGTAACTCATAACATTTCTACTTCAAACGGAAAAAAGCTTTCTTGAAACGCTGACGAAGTTTCGTTTGCATTTTAGAATTTGACACATGTCCAAATTAATGTTGAAGGCCTGATAAAGCATTTGCGCATTTCTGTGTGTAATTTTAGCAAGATAAAGTCTTACGTCCCGCCCAGGACGTGTGACCAAATTACTATATTCAGCAAACAGTTGCCATGCTGCCAGACCAGTCAGAGATGTAACCAGACTACGTTCAAAGGTGAGTTAGTTTAATGTTTAGACTGGGAAGTTAAGAGTCAGAGCTGAAACAAAGAGAAACTGCTGTTCATGAATAGTATGTGTTTCTGTTTGTGCTTTCTGTTTTGGTCTTGAGTGTGAGATTGTGCTGAACTTTTTCTACCCCACTGATAATCTGTTTTACTTATAAACAATACCCCCCTACCCCCTCCTCTCTCAGTGGCTCACATGTAATTTGGATAAACGTTTTTATTCCTGCTTCCTTATTTTTTAGATGAATAATCATGCAACATGTCATCTGTTCACTCAATGTAAAAGCAGAGAAAATTAAAGGCACTGACACATCTGGAACATCAGTCAATGTATAACCAACAGGTTTCACAGGTCTGCATCTTAGTACAGTGTTTGGTACAGACACAACATGTATAATTTGATCAACTGTGGGAGAAAATGTCTGATTTAGCAGATACTTAACTATATGCCTTGGGAACATTTTAATCACGTCCTTCTCTTACTTAATTTCCTTAATTAAGTTTTAAGTCTGTGCCATATGTTTTATTTATGTCTGTCGCAGCTATCTACAGTGTGAATTATTAACAGATCTACTTAATATCAGTATTAATTTCCATGTATCTATTTTGCTATTAATAATTTTTCAATCTTCTAACATAAAAATTGCTTTTAAACTATGATATCATTAATTAACAGGAAACTTGCAGTAAGAAATTATCAAGATGTCTTCTGAAGGAGAGACTTCTCAGACTTCCTCATCCTCCTCCTCCTCCTCCTCACCAACTCCTTCTGCCTCACACTTCATCGGGAAGAAGGAGGACATTGTCAAGGCGGGGCGCGTGACCAAGCTGGTGAATGGATGCAGAGACGTACTGGTCCTGTACCACCAGGGGCAGCTTCATGCAATGGACATGCGCTGCTACCGTAAGCTTGGATTGTGTGGTTGTTATTTGTGTCAATACAAAAGTTAACACATAAAACTACAGCTTTTGACGTTTGTAATGTTTTCAAGTGTGAGTTATTAAGTGTGAAGTTAGTCTCAGCAATGCCTCATCACGTTTGAAACACTGATTAAGAAACTGCTGTGTATAATGACACTTGTTTTTGTACTGTCAGATTCAGGTGGTGCATTACAGTATGGAGACATTGAGGTGAGTTGCCTATTATTTTCTCTGACTGTTGGAATGAGTTTACTAAAATATATATATTAATATGTCAGGCACTATTTGACACACAGTCACACTAAATACTTATGCATGACTCTTAATACCTGTAATTCTTTTTTGTCAGCTTGTTAAATTTTTGTTCAGGCTTTGTTGTGTATAAAATAGCTGATAAATATGAAGTTTTCTTGTAAGACTGCAACTACAGCTGTAATCTAATCACCTTCATCATTAGGAGTTTAATGGGCGGATGTGCATCGTGTGCCCATGGCACAAGTACAAGATCACACTAGCAGAAGGGGAAGGGCTTTACCAAGCTGTGGACGATCCTACAGCCAAACCCCTGAGAACTCACTGGTGCTCCAAGGGAGTCAAACAGAGGATTCACAAGGTCACTGAGGTCAACGGGGATGTATTTGTAACACTGAACAACTCCAGCGAAACCATTGAGTCAGACGTCTACCAGACTGAGAAATACAGGACTGTCTTGCTCAAGGCCCAGCCAAAACCCAAGCCCAAGAAATAACACAGGATTTGTTGAATATACAAAGCATGCCTCAAGGACAATTTTGGAAGTTTTGTTTTATTGGGGAACATTAATAGCTTCAAGAGGAGGATATGCAGGATGTGTGTAATTCAGTAAATATTTAATGTATAAAATGGCTGGCATTTTTTACTTCATTCAAGAACATTTTGTTTTGCTACAGAATATTAGGGATTATAATTATTAAATAAAATCAGATTAATTGCTTCAAGGCCAATTTTGGAAGCTTTGTTTTACTGGGAAACATTAATACCTTCAGGAGGAGGATATGCAGGATGTGTATTTAATTCAGTAAATATTTAATGTATAAATGTCTGTCATTTGTGACTTCATTCAACAACAATTTGTTTTGCAACTGAATATTAGGGATAATAATTATTAAAAAATATACTGTTTACTTTTGGTAGAAATTATTTCTGATTATTTCATGTCACCACAGGTTTTTCCAGTAGAGTAAATAATCTGATCAGATTCTGTAGCTGCTTCCTGGGTTTGGGGCCGTTGGTTCATAAAAACAAACAAAGTTTTACTTTAGGCACTGGTGAACTGTCATTAGGGTTTTTTTCCAAATGTTTCCAAACGATACATCAATTGATGTGAGAAAATAATCAGTAGATTAATTGATATTGGGGGAAAAATCATTAGTTACAGCTACAGTTAATTATTTTTATACTATAACAAAACACTGTTACTGCCCTTTAAAGGCCCTGTACAAGCACACGAGTTTCAATACAGTACATTTAGATAAGTACTGTACATAAAACAATTATGTACTTTCCTTGAGTGCTTTCATTTTTTACTTAATACTTGTACTACCTAAAGTTCAGTGGGAAAACTTTACTTTTTACTCCGGACAGCTATAGGTAGTAATTACTTTACTGATTTCAATTTTACAACCAAAACATTAGATCTGTTTGGAAAATATGACGGATTGTTATAGATTAAACTACCAACACTATACAGTAAGTAACCAAATTGAGCTCCGCCTGAACCAACTACAACAGTAAATGCTATCTCCACAAATATGAGACATCTATTTTCAATAAAGAAATTGGAAAAATATCAAAGTACACCTTTTTAGCAGCTGTAAGAACTACAACACCCTGTGGTTGCGTGCAGACCATGGATGTCATGGATATCCATGGTGCAGACTCAGTAACAGCCTGAAGATGGTGTCAGGATTGAGGTGTGTTTGTTTACGTTTCATTTTTACATTTTTTTTCTGTTGTTGTGTCTCCTCCTCTCCTCTTTGTATTTTCACAGCGTCTCAGGGAGGAAATCACGGATGAGAAGGTGCTTATTGTTGAGTTTAACATAACAACAAAGAATAATAATGCAATGAGACAATGTATGACTATATTGGTCATGGGTTTCAAATACTTCATGCAATAAAATATCTAAAAGCAAAAGTCTTATCAAATGGGGGTCCATAATCTAATTTGTGTCAGTTTAGGGGTCCTTAATATGAAAATGTCTGAGAACCACTTCCATAGAAAACACCTGTAGCGGCTTTACGTGAACGCACGCTTCAGCCAAACGGCGCTAGGTGGCAGCAGCGCGCCACGTGGTATTTAATTATAAAGTAGAAAAAGAAAAACGGTCGCAGCCTAGTGATGCAAAGACTGTTGAGTATGGCCGAAGATCCTCTCTACTGTCTCTGGTATGGCTCCAGATTTGGGAAATATCTGTAGCTGAACTGATTATATGTTCCTATATTTAACTGCTTTTACAAAGTCGTACATTGTCAGAATATGCAGATTTAAAAAACGCGGGTGTTGTGTTAATTTTCAGACCAAAGATGGAAGCTAACAGAACATAAAGCTCCAGGACAGTTACAGCTTTTTAGCCTTTTGGTGTCTCTTCGGTTTAGACGAATACCCTGCTGTGATGGCATCAGGTAACGTTGTGACTTGTGTATTTTGTGTTGTAAACTAAACTAGCGAGCTTCTTCACCGAGCAGAGCTGCGTTGTGTTGTTGAAATGTTTCCACATTGTCTGCAGAGGATGAAGTCAGTCTGCTGGTCATCGTCGTGGATGTAAATCCGATATGGTGGGGCCAGCAAGCTCAGCGTGAGCCAGAGGTAGTACTTTTAATTTAGGTGTTGGTGTTAAATCATAAACTCATCCGTACTCTGGTACTGATTTCTAAATGCTGGCTGAGTCTGAACATCACCCACTGTGCTCTTGTCTCTGTCCAGTTCACGCTGTCCAAGTGTCTGGATGCTGTCATGGTGGTGGGGAACTCCCATATGGCCATGACCAGGACAAACAAGCTGGCTGTCATCGCAAGCCATTGTCAAGACAGGTAACTGTATAGCAAACTTTCCAGCGAAGAAAAAGTTAGTCCAAAGTTAAAAAAACAAAACAAAACAAACTGTATATAAAATTGTTTTAAAGTACAAAGGACATAGAGTATTTTTTACATTAATGTATTGATACTCTGAACATTACTCCTTCCACTGCCATTTTCCAGGACTGGATATAATTTTTTGCTGTCACTACTTAGATGCTAAACTCTCCCACTTACTTTATTTCAGTCACTTCCTGTTTCCCAGTAAAAGCTGGAGAGCTGGCGACAGCGGTGCAGATGATGCATCCTCCAGCGGGGATGGAAAGTATGAACTCCTGTCAGTCGCCAACAACCTTATTGCCGAAGAGATCAGGAATGTTATGTCGAAAAGTAAGTACAAGCTTCTTTTCGTTGGGTAAAATGAATATAAAATATACTTAAGAATTTACTACCTTGATGGATGACTGCTTTGTGATCCGACCTGCCATTGGATTTCTAATCAAACGGTTGACAAATCCGGGGAAGATTGTTATCATTATAAAATGTGAAAATAAAGCCTAAACTGTCTTTGCAGTTGTTATGTTTTAATGACACTGTGAGCTGTTTGTGATTCCTGAAGATTCATGAGCATCTTATGTGATTATAGCTGAAGTGAGGGGGAATTCAACAGATACTCTGTTGGCTGGATCCCTTGCCAAAGCTCTCTGCTGTATCCTTTCAGTGACATCTTTAACGGTTTCATACAGACGTGCATAAAGAATGTCATGACATGGAGAAGTGAAATTCTTTTGATTACAGCTTTACATGATAGAACTAACAACAGCAATATAATGGTATCAAATATTTGTTTATTTTCTGTTTTTGAGAAATGTTGTGCACTGGTTGTTTGAAATGTGCCCATATTTTATGTGTTGAAGGATGGAAGTGCTCGTCAAGTTAAAAGAAATGACTACATTGTTTTGTTTTTAAATCTTTTTTCCTGTATGTTGAGAATGGTTGAGCTGTTTTCCAAATTCTCCTTAAACCTTTTATATTCAGATATTCACAGGGTCTCAAAAGAGCTCGATGGTAATTATTTTATTTAACATCAAGCTTATTAGTTCTCTTCACGAGATGCTGTTTTCCTTTTAGCACTTTTGTAATGACTTGTTTATTTTCTTTAGTTGCGCAGGAGATGAAATCAAGAATATTGGTAAGCTTCAGTCTAATTTCATGGGTTTTTTTTTTTTTTTTCAACCTGACTTTGAACACAGCTTCTTTATTCCACTTTAATTGATGTAGGTGATAAAAGCAGCTGAGGACTGTGCCCTCCAGTACATGAACTTCATGAATGTGATTTTTGCTGCCCAAAAGCAGGTAAAATGTAGATTTTACTTCTGTTTTACCTCTTTTCTTCGACAGGTGTATGTATTGCATTTATTTATACTTATGAAAAATCACTGTTTATGTATTCTGAAACAGAACATCCTGATAGACGCCTGTGTGTTGGACTCGGACTCAGGTCTCCTTCAGCAGGTATTTTTTTTTACTGACTTGTTAGTACATTGACAGAACTGCATTCTTACAGCTCTACACCCTGTATCGTAATGATATGTACTGTACAAAAGCTGAGCCAAAGAACACTCAACTATTTGTGCATTGATTTTAAATAGCTTGTACAGAACAATACTCTGTCTACTGTCTAATACTCTTTAAAGTGCCAGTATATTATTATCATTAGCGTAAGGTATGCTAGGGGTGTGATGATAATGTGATACTGTTGACCGTACTGGCTGTCCTAACCTGGATATACTGAGAATTTTTACCATCAGCTATTTATTTTTTAGGCTTGCGACATAACTGGAGGATTGTACCTCAAGATACCACAGAAAATTGCTCTGGCACAATACCTTCTAGTAAGTGCACAGTACCGTCTTTACACATTCCTAAGAATATGGTTTGTCTTGTTAAAATGTAAAGACAAATCACTCTGTTGCTGGTGGTGTTTTCTGAACAGTGGGTGTTCCTGCCTGACTTGGAGCAGCGTTCACAGCTCGTGCTGCCACCGCCTGCACATGTGGACTACAGAGCTGCATGTTTCTGTCATCGTAACCTCATTGAGATTGGTTATGTGTGCTCAGTTTGTCTGTCAAGTAAGTTTAGTTCACAGCTACAGCAGCAATTGCATGACAGCAGTCTTTTTAATATATAATATACTTGTTTTGTTTTTTGATGATGCTTTCTCCTATCTTCTTCTTTTAGTATTCTGCAACTTCAGCCCCATTTGTACAACTTGCGAGTAAGTCTTTTTCTTTCTTTTTTTTAGATCTTGAGGCAGAAACCTTTTTATCCTTTAATACAAAACCCATTTCCTCTGAGTAGTACTGGTATACATCTGAAATTATGCAATGTGATTTCATCCTCACTTTGTTGGCATTAATATGATCTAAAATCTTTTATTCTTTTTAGGACTGCCTTTAAAATCCAACTACCACAGATGGTCAAGCCCAAAAAGAAGAAACTCAAGCAACCTACATGATTTTTTTTTTGCTGGGATTACATTAATCTAGTCTCTTTTTTTGATATTAAGATTATACCATTTTGCTTGGTATAAATTTGTAACAATCTTCAAGAAACGCCTTTGAGGCACAGCAGCCATATGAACATGTTTACCTGACTAAAATTGACTGTCTTTACATGTTTATCGAGGCTGTTTTCAATAGAATACTTGATAACTCCAGTCTCATCTCAAGTTTACCCCAACCTGACACATATTTCTTATTTGTGGAAATAATTGTTTCCCCCCTCCATAAAACATGCAGTCAAACATTTGGCCCGAGTATATTCACAAGTGTAAACTGATGTGATTGCTTTGTTCATATTGATAGAAACAACTGGCACTAAACTTTTAGCAGTTGATGATGTTGGGTAAAGATAATTTTCTCAGCCTATGTGTAAATTGAGTTAATGCTTTGGAAAAAAAGCAACTTTGGACAGTTTTGTGATATAAACTTTTATACAATAAAAAAAAAAAAAAAAAAAAAAAATCACACATTGTGTCCATTCATTTCTTTTCAGTGTTTGTTCATCACTTTCAATCACCGCAATACATTTCAACAACTACTCTAGTTTGAACATATAGGATTCTGATCAGAGTAGTGTAAGGTAAGCAATGTTTATTCAGCTATCATTCAGTAAATTGACTCAAACAGAAGCAACATTTTAGTCTAATATTTCTGAAGGCTGTCCTTGTACAAAGGAAAAAGTTTCAAGTTCTGATTAAGATATGGAAAAATTAAACATGGAAATTTCTGCAGTATGTACAAATTTAGTCTGAAAGCATCCAGGGTAACAAGTGGCATAAAAGTGTTTCACAGCTGAGATTCTGCACATTGTGATCACCGATTGATTGGGACAATGTTGCATCTGAAAAAGAGGCAGGACAGGCTGATGTGAACCACTTTATACTTGCCAATACCAACAGCTATTTATATCATGAATCATTCATGTTAAGGTGGATGTGCAATAGTATTTTACCAATATCTATACATGGCAAAGTAAAACACATACATTAAGAGAAACATGTTTGCTTGTCCACTAGAGGCTTTTCAGCGTCTTTGTTCATGTGGGCTCATAGATTTCTTTGCTTCTAAATATCAACTACTCTACTCGACTCTCAATCTTTGCCAAATCAAACACATGACTGTGACTGTGTGTATAACACTCACCCCAGCAAACCTCTGCCAGACCATCGCTGTGGAGTCAAGCTCATCTGAACTTTCTGTCCTTCCCGGAAAACTGTGACACGTAATGGTTTCTGTATAAAGACATGACATTGCAGTTTACACTCTAGCAATTTCATTGCAATAAATTATTCTTCACAAAATAAAAAAGATATATATTCAAAAAAAAAAAAAAAATCTTAATTTAAATTAATTTATGTAAACAATAAAATCTGATTTACTGCTCAACCAGTGGATTACTTCCAAAGCTTACCCCTTCACTGTGTTGCACCACAGCAGCAATATTCTGGAGGTTCTGGAAGTTCTGTGTGTTCACAGAACCAAACTCAGTGACTTCATCACCAACGCTGAGCCCCTTTGGAAAGACAAAAAAATGTACAGCAACAAAACAGCTATATTTTAACCCTTAACTTCAAAGAATTGTGATGGTGCATCTGAAACCACTACCAGACATAAAGTACACTTCTCATTACTCACAGCTCTACAGGCAGGTGAGCCTTGAGTCACTGCATCCACTCGTGCAAATGGAGGAGGCAGGGTGACCTGCTGTTCCATTGCCTCCACGTGGGCCTCCGCCTCATCCCGTTCCCGCTTAGCTTTCTCTCGAGCATGCAGTTTGTGCAGGGCTTCTTCTATCTCCGCCATGATGGCTTTGTGATCATTCTGCAGGCCTGGAAGACATGGTCAAGGCTTCATGTTTAAAACGACAGTGGACTGAAAATAAATGATGAAAGATTTTGCCTATAAAAGGAGAACAGAGGTGCGACAGTTAAATGATTCACAGAAAATGAATTTGCAAGTATTGTGATAGTCAATTTAACTAATTAAATTTCAGCCACTGTTTAAACAAAATGACAAGAATCCTCTTGGGCAAGTTTATCCAATGAGTGGATTTGCTGCTTTTCCCCATTTTACATAATTATAACTTGAATATCTTTTGCTTTTGTATGGTTGGTTGGTCAAAACATGACATTTTATTGCATCACCATGGGCTTTGGGAAATTCTGATATGCATTTTTCACCGTTTCCCACATTCTACATATTAAACAAATAATCAGCAGATTAATTGAAAATGAAAATAATCATTAGTTGCAGCCTTACACCAACATGCTACACGTCAGATGATGTCATATTTAATAAGTGATATATCAGTCCAAACTAACTTTTGGTCAATTGTGGTAGTGACTTCTGTCATGTAATTTTCTGACAATTTGTCTAAACAAACATTCATTTTAAGATAAAGAAATTGGGCTCAACTTGTTTTACTTCAACGTTTTAACTGTTGCACGTTGGTGTCATCACGCAGGTATTTGTTGGTTTTAACTGATCCGTCCATATAATGAAAGTAAAGAATGTTGTTTGGAAATTATACTAATTGCGACTCCATTACCTAAATGGCCGTGACAGACTATGACGTCAATACGTTAACAGGTGGTTACGTGACGTCGTGCTGCTTCACGATAAACCCAAATGTCCCCTGCTGCCACAGAAAACACTAGAAACAACAAACAAGCTGCAGCTTACATGAAATGTTGTGTCTTGCTGTCCTGATCTGGTATAAATTAACATCTGCCCGGGGGAAGCCTTCTGCGTCGACCAAGGGACCTTCAACTCCGACACCTTGCTGTGAACACAGAGTGAAGAAAGAGAAACATGTAAACTACAACCACTTCCTGACAGATGCTAGTAGTCTCGGGGTTAGCTTTATGCTACGTTGTGTGTCTGATTATCTGACCGCCAACTTACGTCTTCTAAGACGTCGTAATAAGCTTTTATCTGCTCCTCAATGTCATCTTTCTTCTTAATGAGGTTTTTAACATCATCCATTGTTATTTCCGAGTTTCCAGAACTGTTCTCCCCTGTCATCCTCATGGCTGCTCGGATAATCCTCACGGATCAATTCTTCCTCTATTTAATGTTCTGGTAGGTTCATGGTCATTTCACAACATTACTGCCCCCAACTGGCCAATTAAAAAAAAGTAAATGAAAGTGCAGTGTAGTCACCAAATAATCCACAACTCTTCTATCAGTTACAAAAATGATGATGTCAAGCCAAGTAATTTAAAATAAAGTATGACAGGTGTGAAGTGATAGGTCTATTTTTTCAGTGTCAGACTCTGAACATATATGATCCTGCACAGTGACAGTCAAACATCAGACGCATAATGTCCAAAACACATTTGCATCGAAGGAAACTAAAGGCTTTATCAAATGATAAAATACTTAAACAAACATTTACACTCATGTTTCAAGAACACATGCCAATGAGTTAAACACTGAGCATTTAACTGTCCCACTATTTTGTTTTTTGACTCCTGATTAACTTTGCAAACAAGTCAATTACAACAACAAAAAAAACACACTAAAGAAAAACACAAGAACAAATCATTAAATTATACAAGTCAACTTTAATTATATAATTGGGTATATCATCACCATTGATCACAACACAAACCCCTTTCGTTTATTCAGTAACTTCTATAACCGTTGTAAACAACCCGTACTTTCTGCAACATGTAGGAATCGCTACAAATTATTTTGCACCACTTTTTTCATCTTTGAACAAACAGTGCTGGCAACATATTGAGAACAGTTCTGGAAAATTAGTTTTTTCCAAATACACCACCTGACTTGTAGTGGTCCACAACTACCATCCAACATTTTTACTGTAGCATATTTTTTAATTTCACAGCAGTTTACATATAGGCACATTGGTGTACACCATTAGAAAACCCTAATATTAAATAAGCACCCTTAAAGTGTTAGGTGATACCCCTAGGTGCTGTGTAACCTGAGTGCGTAAATATTACTTATGATCACACCTGTTACTACAAACTGGAAAGTATTTTATTGGCCTTCATCCTCAAACAAGATACAAATCTGCAACATTTTTTAACAGTCATTAAAAAAACCTCTGTGTGCCCCGTGATAGCTAATGTAGAAAGTTTCCTTCAAAAGGTTTTCCTTCATGTTCAACTGGCAGATCAATCCCAGCTTCCTACTGTTGAAACCTGTGCAAATGTGGCATTGTAATATACATCAGTTTTGCATCCTACATAAATTAGTGCTGATGATTAAAAAGAGTCAAGTGCCAGATTAGGTGTTTTTGTGAGTATCGCTAACAGTCTGAATCTTTTGGATTTACATGTTGATCTGTAAGCACCAGTACCGAATGGTCTTCCTGATACCCTTGCAGTGATTCTTCATGAGTTGAGGATGAAAAAACCTGTGAGATATCAGCCTGAGCTGTGATCTCCTTCTGTACCAGAGCAAACTGTGCTGTTGCCTCATCCAGTTGTGAATGAACTGCTTTCACCCATGTTTGTAGCTGCGTGTTGAGAGCATCCATCCCCTGGTCCAGCTTCTCCTGTCTGTCTTTTATCTCTTCTAACAGGTGCTGTGTGTCACCGACAATCTGCTGCCTCTTCTTCCTCGTAGAGGGAGCACGCTGATGCAGCATGTAGCCCTCAAACTCTTCTGGACTGAGGTTTAGTGCTGGTCCATCCAGCTTTTCAATGAAGGCCACAGCACAAGACTAAAACAGGACAAGGGCACAGGTATGAGTAATTAACCATCTTGTTACACAGCATCCTATGGCGTATGATGGATGAGTAACTTTGCAATCAACTTACCAAATTTGTGAAATAGTAGCCGCTCTCTCCTGCCATCAAACTGTGAGGGAGACCAAACCGAATCACATATTGCATGTTTGAGTGTAGGCGGGGTGGATTGGCCTTCAGTACCACATATATCAGCCCTGACAGGAAGTCATCAGCATTAGCAGGCTCGCTGTTCGAAGAGGAGAGCACCTCGAAGACATGCTGACTGCATTTGGACACACAGGCAAGTTTGTCCTGAGGTGCTCGTTTGGCATCCATTTCAATTATGGCTGTTGAAAAAAAAATACAGGGCAGGGCAAAATGTCAAAGGCCAGCATTTTAGACCTTTTAACAATGTTTCCAGCATGTGTGAATCTTACCACCGTCTCGCATGAGCTTGAAGAAAGAGTTCAACATTTTGGGAAAAACACTTACACGTTTTCTGGCATAGAGTTGGATTTGTTTTGTGTATTTGCACTCTCATGTCTGCCACTTAAATATAAGGCTACAGCTAGCAGCCAGTTAGCTTAGTTTGGCATACAGACAGGAAGCAAGGGGAAACGCTAGGCTGACAATACACCATTTTACAGTGGGTTATATAGCATTTTAATATATTTAACAAACAGATTTGAGAGTGATATTGATTTTTTCATCTAACTCTCCAACAGAAGGCAAAAAGCCCATTTCCTAAAATGATTAACTATTCCTCCAGTACTGATGTTGTGAATCACCTGTTATAGCAGACAGGAAGGGGTCACTTGTGACTGTAGTCTTTTTATCAGGAAAAGGTACGCTCAGCATCTGCGGAGTAACCCAGTTTAAGGAGCTGCAAAATAAAGACATAAGTGTCAAACAGTCATCAGAGATTAGAGGTCAAATACAACATAAGCGACTTGTATGTAAGGCTTACCGTATCCTTCTCTGTAGAGCCAGGTCCTTCTGTTCATCATCACAGCTGTCATGGCAGAAAACCCATTTATGCAACCGCGTCATTATTAACTTCTCTACGTGCTCCATTATCTGAGTGGCCTGAGCCTCAGTAAAACCTGAAAACAAAATTAACAACTTAGAAATCTCTTTTTGACAATGTTTTCAGAATCAACAGCCACAAAGTGTTGAACTGATCTGTACTGACTGCTAAAATGTTCAGCAAAAGACTGGTAGAAATCCTGCACAAGATCCGACTGTTTCTGTACCGGCAGATCCTGTAAAGATGATGAGAAGCTATGATCAGAACAGCTGTGACATTTCAAAGAGAAGGAACAAGAAGTATAATGTTAAACTTTTAATGACATAGTTACATGGTAAGCCTCCATTGTGTTGAGAAAAGCTGTGCATCGGGACTGCAAGCGCTGGGAGGGAGGGCTTCTGAGTATTTTTAGGAAGCCAGTGAAGTCCCCAGGCTCAAGGCTCTGGTACGCTTTTAATGCACTTGTTTGGCTTTCAGAAGACTCTAGAGGGATGAAACGTGGATGTCATTCCAGATGAATAAATGAAGTAACACATTTTAAAACTGAAACATGGTATTCAGAATGACTCAGTCACTGCGTTTGGAAAAAGCAGTGAAGCAGTTGAGCACAGGTGAAGGGGCAATCCCTGGCAGCAGTACCTACAGATTAGTTTTGTGTTGTCAACTTGCAGATATAAGGACACTACACTACCCACATATATGCACATGGGAGCCTATCTGTACATTAGTTAATGAAGCACAACAACTGTTGCAAAAACAGACAACCATAAAGATCAGTTAGTCAACACCTTTGTTTATGGCCAGATAAACAAAGGTTTATCTCTAGCGTGTTCTGAGTCCACTCTGGAGCCTCCTACCAGCTGGATGTGCCTGTAGAACTGCGGATGGAGGGCACCCAGGAGGCGTCCTGATCAGATGAATGAACCGGTGTGGAGGAGCAGTGGTGCTACTCCAAGCTCATTACCCTTTCTATAAGGGTGAGCCCAGCCACCTTACGGAGAAAAACTAATTTCGGCCTCTTGTATTCACAATCTCATTCACTGTCACGCTGTCAGTCACTAATCAAAGCTCATAACCACAGGTTCGGGTTGGAATTTAGATCGACTGGTAAATCGAAAAGCTTTGCCTGCTGACTCCCATTTGAAAATATATGTGCCTTAAAAAGTTGATATAGCACTCAGTCCTGGTTCATCTCATTAATTCTTTCCACTTTTCTATTCTGCTTTTGTTCTTCTTGCAGTTAAGTCTCTAAGCTGTGTGATAAATAAGGCTTTTCATCAGTTTAGAGCTCTTCTTGCCTTTGCTCTTGATCCTCAGGCAGCACAACTGATGACTAAGCTAAATGTGATAAAGCAGTTGATTTTTTTTATCCTGAGGCAAAACAACCAAACGTTTTGCTGATACTTGTTTTTGACTTGATTGAACTCAGAACATTGAATCAAAGGACACAGAGCAAACAGGGCTACCTTGGCGCTTTGGAGGCGATGGGCTGCCCCAGAAGAGTCTCCTCATTGTGTTAATTCGATGACCTTTCTCAATGTTTTTCTTCTCCTCAAATTTGGAGAAGGTGAGAGGAGTTCCATCATTTCTTGGCCTACAAAGAATGACAACTTTAAGCATTCAAACCTAAACTCAGTTTAAACCAAAAGCATTTAAGTTCCCTCAAGGTGACAGTTATATTAGAAGATAGTTATATAAACAAAGCAGTTGCAGTCATTGTAATTTATTTTTCTGATTAATATGTTTAATTAATATGCATGACAATGTCCACCAATTCAGGTAAACATCAATGGTGTAATGAAGTTTCCATAATGTTGCTTTTAAGATGCTGTGACAAGAATCCATCTACACATTGACACCATTAGCTTGAGGTCTTTGAGTCTGAACAGTCGCTACAATAAGCAGTTTTTACCTTGTGTCTTGTCTCTGGGATTCAACTGGACGTGCTCTCTCTCTCCAGCACTTGGAGCAGAGGCCTTGCCATGCAGGGTTTCCATAATACCCACAGGCATTCTTGCAGAGCAGCTCCTCCTGAGAAACTCTGATTCCTCTTTGCTTCTCTGTCCACATATTAGAAATCTCTCATACACTATTCCCACCTGTAAGACATAAAATTAATATTTCGATAATAAAAATAAAGAAGCTCTTCAATGTACGCTGTTAGGTCAAATGTAATTCCTTTGACAATTAAAACTTTTAAAAAGGAAACTCAGTCTGTCCTGTCTGACTGCAGGAGCTTAAATCTCACAAGCTTAGTGATCAGTACAGCCTGGCTGTGCTAAACTTGGCAAATAACCTCAGGCATCTTTCCTTGGTGCAGACATTAGACTAGGACACTCAATGCTTCAATACAGAAAACCGAGGAAGAACCATTTTCAATGCTCTTTAACTTCATAATTTGTAGATGGCTGTGTTTTCTTTGTCTTCTTCTCTTTCTTTCTATTTTGGGTATTTCCTCTTTCATTCTGATAATATCATGTTCAAAATCACTGATGAGGCAGATCCAGGAAGATAAATAGAAGTTGATGACTACTATTATCTATGTTTATTTGTCTATCTTCTGGGCGTACTGGAGACTGATTGCTTTTCTTCTCTTTTTTCCAAAACCAAAACTACACTCTACAAAATTATTATACAGCTAATCAATACCTTTCTACAATGATTTCAACAAATACTGAATATTATAACCGTCATGAAGGTAGGATTTATCGCAAGACAGTTTAACTAGACTGTTAAACTGTTAGACTGCTATACCTAATAAACTGGCAAGAGTATATCCAAATGTATGCTATCATGTGTCATGTCAAAACTAATAAAAACTGGTCACAGTAAAGACTTTTACATATGTTGCCATTAACGGGAAGAAAATTGTAATTTTGGTTAAACTGATTGAATTTGAGATATTGTCAGACTCTGCTTTTATGAGAACTACAGCTAGTTCCATAAACAGTAGAAAACAAGAATCAAAAACAGCTGACAAATGTGTACGTTAATACTTCTAGAAGAATAAATAATTACATCACTTACCACTTTGTATCCAGTAAATTAAAAAGGGAATTTAACTAATGTAGACATGGTCATTACAATAAGGAACAGCTGTCGACAACTTTCCAATTTCTCCTTTTTATTCCTTCACCAACTCTTTCGTGTAACCGGTTAAAAGCTGTTAAGTCACAATGGAAACTTTTTCGCAGCTAAGCGCAAATAGCCTTGTAATGGCTGAGCTGACGGTCTACTGTGAACCTCACATTGAATTCAATATTAAAAAACGTATTAAACTTTCTAGGTCCATGGGCTGAGTGTTGGCCAACAGCTTATTAAGAGCCCGGCTGACTGTCAGCTGAGGGGATTGGAGATAAGGACCAGCGGCTAACGTTAGCTAACGTCAAAAGGCTACAGCTAACAACATATTTCAGCCTCCTGTATTAACTAATTCAACTTGAATCGCAGTAACAAATCAAATACCCATCAGGATAAGTTCACAATCATTAAATGCCTCCTCACCTGTAGCTGATGAAATCATAATTAGCCGCTTCCTCATCGAAACGCGTTTCTCACTTTTTGGTGCATTAACCGTCAAAAACTCCTCACTATAAGAGCAATAATCCTTCAAACCTCAACAAATGAGATAATAGTTACAAAAATTATGAAACAGAGGTAACGAAAATGAAACTGACTAGAAAAGTTGTAAGTATGAAACGCAGACAGAAAACCCAGATGCTTTCAGACCGGTGGAACCGGGGGGGAAAAAATGTAAAAAAGGTTTAAAGCTCAAAGCAACAACCGACGTTTCGACACGGTGCCGACCTTTCAAAACAAAAGTATGACTGCAATAAAAAAGTGCTGATTCACGACTTCAAAAACACCAAAATCACGTGTACAACTCAACACAAACGAGTAGTTATCACGTCTGCTTCACCCATAACATCTAAAATCCCGTTATTACGACGAGTATCCTCACTTCTGCATAATTTGAATATTTTATTTTGAATGTTCGTACCAGAAGTCTTTGCACGCTATTACGTTTGTCTAACTTAACGCTCTTGCAGTTGTTGTTACATTGCCCTCTAGTGGTTACCTTGCGTAACCACATTCTTGTCTGGTACACTAATGTTAGTGGTTTTTAATATTCTTTTACAGTTTTCATTGACATTTTAGAAATAAATATTTATATCGATAGTATCAAACACTAATAAATAGATTATAATACATTGGATTGGTCCTTTTTACGGGGTTTCACCTCATTTTTGATCTGATATCCTCTAAATAGACTTGAGGTCCACAGAGCACATTGTTGCCTACGACGCAATCTAATCTAATTTTCACTGTTCTCTGTGTTTCTGTATGCATGTCATCTTCTGCTAAAACAATTCGCATAATATATTTATATTATATGTAATACATTGCGCTAAAGATTAATTATTTTACTAAAAATATTTCCACATTTTCTAAATTTACAAAATTTACATGTAGCATATCATTTGTTATCAGCTGTTTCCTGCCCTCTAGTGGTCACTCTGAGTAACTGCAATACAAAATTAGATTCGTCAATTGCCGTCAATGTTGACCTACCAACATAGTAGGTTTTCCGGTAAATGTTTTCAAAATACAGTGACCAAAGCGTTATCATGTACGGAAAAAAAGTTTGAATGTTCAAAGTCAAATTCAAACCTTTTTACAGATATTATTAATATTCTTTAAAGGTTGGCTATCAGTAAATTATTAAACAATATATGAATAATCTGAAACCACTAGCATCATCTTAAATACTGCACTGATACTTCCGTTGAAAACGTTCAAAATAAAACTTTTATAACAAGCAAGCGTAGTTAGATCATGTGATCACTAAGGGCAATGAACACTCAATAATATGCCCTCGGTTAGTAGGCCATTCGGTACACTTAGCTGAAGCTAATGCAGTGTAATACCACAGTCATGCCGTAAATCCTACCTACCTTTTGAAATTGTTTCAGAGAGGTGCTGATTCAACTTTGTGATCATTTTGGAGGCTGCAGTTTGTGGTGCTATTGAATTATGTTGTGTTAAACTGACACTATTATATAATATAATAATATAATATAATATAATATTATTTTGTCAACTTAATTTAAATCAGGGAGAGTAGGCTATATATAACACACATACCTCTATAATATACTGCAGAATACCATTCAACAGCAGCACAAACTACATCCTCCAGACTCACCATACAGTTGAATCAACAGTTCTATAGTGTTCCTAATAAACTGCCAACTGAGTTTACACTTTCACATCGACACTCCTTACATCCTGATTATGTCCTTGGAGGTGCACAGTTTACTACTCCACAAACTAAGTGACCTATACTGCACTGTTGTATATATTACTAAATAAATCTGAAAGTAATCAAATCACTGCAAAGTAATTTAAATATAGACAACGTTAGGGCACCAGGGCCCCATCTTATTAGCTCTTTACATGTTTTGCATGTAAAATCTCTTTTTGCAAAGTAACTAGTCACGTCAGCCTAGTGCTTTTAATTTGAAAGGCCTAGCCAGAACGTCTGTGTTTTGGTTTCACTCGTCACCAGTGTCCGGTGGTAACTAGGCGACGAGACGCTTCGCAGGCGCTTTACAGATGATTTTTATAGACTAACCGCCATAGAAAGTTTTTTTAATATACAGCTTGAGTCCTTTGAATGAGGTAAATTGTACAAGAGATGTTGTATTTTACGTTAATTAAATAGTGAGATTTGTTACATTTCGTAGCGTATCTAGTCTTTGCCTAACTTAACTAGCGTTAGCTGTAATTAACCCGACAGATTAAGGGAAACTCTATGAAGTTGTTAAAGAAAAAGCAGGATTAATCGTCCAAAACGTGTGTGGTTCGACATCATGTCAGATGCTGAAGCTAAGAAACATCAGCCTTCCACAAGCGTTAAAGTGGAACAGCAAAAATGGCAGGACAATCGACCAGCAGGTAATGATGAAGAGAAGCAGAGGAAGAGCAGTGATGAAGCCGAGGAGAGTGCCACAGTCAGGAGAGAGGAAACGGAGCCTGACACACACAAGATGAGCTGGCAGTCTCAAGTCTACACTGCAACCAGAGACACACTTTTCCCAAAGAAGATAACTCAACCCAGAACACATGCACTGGTAAATACTATGTCTTATTTGCACGAAAATGAGTAATGTTTTTAAATGGATCCTCTGCACAAGGCAGTCAAGAGAGTTTCATGAAAAATGTTCACCTCAAGATAAGAAGATCATCTGAGAACTTTCACTGGATCTTAACAATACTGCAAATGTGCTCTCCATCCAGTCACTAGAATGGGTATTTGGGATGAATCCTGCCCTTCCTGTCTTCAGTCTGCAAGACCATGATCAGCTGGTGGTCCTCTATGCTGGAGCTCACATTGGGATCATTTACAATCACACCTCAAACTCCCAGCACATACTTCAGGTGAGAAAATCGGCAACTGGTTTTTGACCTTGAGGAATATGTGATAAAAAGAAGATGAGGCGGCATCCTTTGGATAAAGTCAGCACTATCACCTGAGCAGCTATAGATATCTTTTGAGAGCTGTTGCATGCAGGTTGTTGATTTTAAATAGCTTACTGTATATACTTCTTATTCTCTCAGGGTCACTGTCACCCCATCTCATGCATTTGTGTGAGTGAAGACAGACGCTGGGTTGCGACTGCAGACCAGGGACCGAAAAGCACGGTGATGATATGGGATTCCTACTCTGGGTAGCTCTTGATTCTTCACACATTAAGGCTTTCTTTGTGTATTAACCTTTTCTCTCGGTGGTAACCACATGCATGATAATTATTTCAGTATTCCTGTGCATACATTGTTTGCTTGCCACCCTGATGATGGTGTCATTTCGATGGCATTTTCAAGAGACACAAAACATCTGGTAACCCTTGGGGCTGAAGAAGTTCAAGTGAGTATGGCAGCATGGTTGGAATGAACAGATTCAATTAAATATTTTAAAAAATAATTTATTGAATTAATTATTTATTTAGTTGAGAAGATGACATTCATTTTAAATGTCTTTTGATGATGTTATGGTTTGGAATCTTTATCCATATATCATATCTTTAAATGTTATATCATGGTGATGTTGTCTTTTTCAGGCTTATGCTTTAAGGGCCATTCTTTGTTAAAAAATTAAAAGAATACAAATTATATAATCTTTAATCAAATGGTCAATGTCTCAGAACTGCACTCTTCCTAAATATTGTATAACCTTACAACACCAAGTTCTCCAAATACAAAAACAGTTTACATGATAACTGTTTCATATTGGATTTGACAGTACAAAACAATAAGTGTCTTTCTAGAGTAAAATGTACATCTTTTAACAAACTGCTAACCATATGACAATGTTTTCACAGTGTGTGTGTGTTTGGGATTGGACAAATGAAACAGAAAAGCCTTTGTGGTTTACTGAAATAAATCCTATGCATGGTTTTCAAGTAAGTTTTGCCTTCTTCTAACATTAAAATGCCACCTAACTTAATGGATGAGACATTCATAAGATCAAATGCTCAAATGTTGGATTGCTTTTCAGGAGTACATCATTTTTAATCCAAATGATAGCACACAGCTCCTCAGCAACAGTGAAAGTCATGTGTTATTCTATAGCATGGTAAGTCCAGCTGTTACTTTCTATTTAAATACATAATACAGCTGTTATGTTTATGTTTATTACATTAATCAGCTAGACTTTTTTCAGGCCCAGGGAAGCCTGCAGTGCTTTGCCCTGAAGCTTAAGGAGGTAAAGATAATTATCAGAATTTTGTAGAAAATGTAAGTGAATTCTTACAGATTGTTCTGTCTTGTATGGCAATTAGTATTTTGATTAAAAAAATCTTTACAGTTTCATTTGTTCACCTCTGCAGTTCTGTGATGCAGCCACCAGTCGAACTGATGCTCCCGTGATTACTCAGTCTTCTCTTGACCCTTCTCAAACTGTCAACATGGAGGGCAGGCCTCTCAGTCGGTCTGTGTTTCACTGGAGAGAGCCTCAGGTCCTAACAGCCACTGGGGCAGGCAGCCTCGTGGTGTGGGATGTGATCGAAGACATAGCTGGGAACCAGCACCTTCCTCAGGATGGATTCAAGCTCATTAAGCTTCAGAAAGATCCAATTACTGTTCTCACTGTAACTGACAGGTAGTCAGAGCCATAAATATGCATACTTGTTGCCTTTTAATTGTTGCTTGTATTTACTGGTCTCTAATCTCTGTTTGTGTTCCGTTTGATATCACAGCTGCTTCGTAACTGGTGACACTCAAGGCCATATCAAGTTTTATGATGAAAACTTCATGCTTCTCACTTGGTACAGTGAATTCAACCTGGATGCTATTGTGTCCATTTCCTTTTCCAAAGAGTGTACAGACGGATATCTGGAGGACTGCACTCTGGAGGCCAAACCATTAATCATCAGGTATCAGAAAAACAGTCTATTATGTCCTCAGTTTATACTGTTTTGTGCATTTTCACCAAGCTGACATCTTGTTTTTTCTGCAGGAACTTTGTTGTGTCCACGGTCAGTTCCATAGTAGTTCATGTGAATACACAGAAAAGCATCCCTCAGATCCTGCTGCATGAGGACTGCAACCTTCTACATGCAGTAGCCTGCCACCCCAAACGGCCAGCTGTGGCCATGGGCAATCATGCGGGCATTTTAAAGGTGTGGGACTACAACAACAAAGTGATCATCCGCAAAAGGGTCTTTGAGACAGAGAAGCAGATCCAGTGTATCACCTTTGACCCTCAAGGTGAGCCAATATGTTTAATGAATGTCTTTGCAACAGACAAATGTTGCATATAATGTTGCCCCACTGCTTAGATTAGATTAGATTAACTTTATTTATCCCACAACTGGGAAATTCATTAACCACAGCAGAAAGATAAACATCTATAGAATAAACATCTATGGAAATATACAACAAAAATATACCAAATATACTGCTTTGTATTTGTAATTTGTCTTTACATTCTGCAATATAAAGAGCCACCTTTTGTCTCTGAACAGGATTATACCTGGCAGTTGGCTTTGGCAGTGGCTCTGTTCACATACTGAATCCCAGCACTTTACAAAGTGATCCCGCGGAGTGTTTCCATTACACTGAAGACAGCATCCATCACATCACTTTCTCCTCAGACTCAAAGTATCTTGCCACTGCGGTGAGCCACTCATCTCTGTTATCAAGTGTTACATGTCCTAACTTAGGTGGCAACAGTGGATTGCAAATCTATAACATTTTTATAACTTCAAGAATGACATGTATGTTTCATTTCCTTGTCCACTGTTAGGATTCTGGATATGCAGTGACAGTGTTCCGCCAGCAGACTAATAAAGGCTCTTCACCTCGTTGGACGTATCTGGGCAGGTACCGCTCCCACTACAAACCCATCAAAGACCTTCTTTTTGGGGTTCACCTGGACAGCACCCAACCCAGACTGCTCTCTCTGGGAATGGACCGCCGCCTGGTTAGTCTGCTTTGTCATAGTTGGAGGAGCGTCGACTAGTTTAGTGTTTTGTAATGCTATTTTTTAAAAGTGTTTATGCCAAACACCTCTGTGCTTGTGTGGAACTGTATAATAGGTGGAGTACGACTTGGAAAAATGTGGTTTGAACCAGCTCCTCATCTTGAGCTCAGAGCGCATTGAGCAGAGTGCTGTGCCAATGTGCATGACTTGGTATCCTCCCCTAACGGCAGAGCAATTTCTCCTCATTGCTTCAGACCAGTACAAGATGAAGCTTTTCAACAGCACGACCAAGATGTGCAGGTTTGTAAAATACTGTAACAAGATCAGATTTTCCAAGACTGACTGTTGTCAACGCAAATTAATGGAAAATATTATTACACATGTTCTACAAAAAACAGAAAGACTCTCCTTGGCCCAACGTACGACTCTCCCATTAAGCAAATAATGGTTCTTCCCATGTTAAAAGAACCTGAGACAAACTCGTATTACCTGGCGTACATCACAGAGGACAAGGTCAGTGCTGGAATTTGTTTGTAGTAATTTATTAAGTAATCTACTTAATTTTGTTTGTGGCATTTTATTTATTATCTGGATAACTTTGCATTAACTTTGAGTATAACACCGCATCAGATCATGGACTAATGCAAAAAATTGTTGCATGTTTAAATCAGAACATATTTATAGTCTTGTCTCTTATTTATGTTTTGTGAGACACACCCCTGGGCTTTTGAACCATGATTAAATTTAGTCCTGTTTTGAGCCCAGTGCTGCTCTGGTAAGAAGACAGGAATTCACTACTGATATTACCACTAAGACTGCGTTGTATTTTCTCTAGGTGGGTCTCCAGATTTTGCCTCTGGATGGGAACCCCTACAAGTCCAATGCTTTGATCTGCCACCCGACCGGGGTGTCTGCTTTTGCTTGCTCCTACGACGGCCGATTTGTTTTTACTGCAGGAGGATCTGACTGCACTGTACTGTCATGGGAAATAGGCATAAAGTAAGCTTTAACAGCACCAGCCTTGAAAGAGGAAATGCAAGAGCAGTGTAATCCTGTTTCCTGATATGGTCCTCTCTCTTGTTGTGAATGCAGTGCCTTGGAGGCAGCAGCCTCCCTGGGAGGAAAGGGCGTGGTACCTTTTTACACTCTTTTAGAGGGAGGGAGAGATGGCAAGTTCTACAGGGTGAGTTAAACGTTTTCCTCATTCCCTACAACTGCTGAGTGAACAGACCCTGATTATTCTATTAGCTTGAAATTAGAAGCATGTTGCCCATTCCCTGATATATATTGTCACCAAAGTTATTAAAATGATGCATTATTTTATTTTTATGTTGATTTACTTAGCCTTACACATTGAGTTGCTTGAATAAATATTTGGCCTGTGGTTTTATTTACACTGTAGTATTTCATCGTGTTAATCAGGAACCAGTGTGCTGTTAGAACATGTTTTCTCTACAGATTAATTGTGCCTATGTGCAATACTTGGATGTAATATCAATGAGTTGATCTGATTCTTCCAACAATTATTTCAATTCAGTTTGTTTGATGGTGAAGATGACAGGTTTAGCTTTAACGTATGTAATTTTTCCTATTTTTATTTAGGCTTTGTTGGACTATTGGGATGACTACCTTTTGTAAGAGTTCTTACTATTTACCAGTATAGCAGTATGATATCTCAGATATGTAAAACAGTAGAAAACTGGAAAAAGCTGAGTGGAGTGACCATTTTAGCACCCCACCGCTTTGGGGCAAAATATAACATTCAACATACAAACTCTTGTCTATCTGCTTTTGGAGAGCATTTCTCATATTTACACTCCCATTTTACGTATTGTTTCTGATACCATTTAACTATAGTGTCTCAGTTTTCTGAGCTTTTTTGTTTTTAGGAGATTGAGGACCTTTTTTATTACTGCCAAGTCCGTCATCAAGGCACTGACTCAATGGAGAAACGTCAAGTGTCAACCAAAGTTCCCCTATCAGAGGTTCCCTCTCTAATGAGAGCTTTGGCCTACTTCCCTACGGAGCAAGAGGTACAATCAATGTAATTTCTTCTGACAACAAAAACACTGTAAAAAGCAGCTTTATACCTCAGACCTGTAGATTGCTATATTATTTTCACCAGATAGAAGACATGCAAAATGAAGTCAAGTTCAGCAAGTATGCCGAAACAGGAAAATATGTGACTGACATCGACCTGGAGGAGTTTATCAAGCTGTATGTCAACCATCGGCCAGCATTCGGCATCTCTCGAGATGAACTTGTTCAAGCTTTTCACATCCTTGGTAACCGTGACAGTAAAGGACGGCCTGTTCTGCAGAGACATGAATTGCTAGAACTCCTACAGGCTCGAGGTACGCTGCAGGCTTTTCAGCCTGAGAAGTCTTGCTGGTTTCAATTGTCATATTATGAGAAATGTCTTGATCTTCTATTACACAAAACTTATGTTTCTTTGTCAAGTCCAATATAGTCATAATTTTGATCTTATCTTTGACAGGAGAACACATGACAGAGGAAGAGGTAGCAGAGTGTTTCACTACACTTTTAGGTCTAAATGAAGAAGGAGAAGAAGAAGAAGATGAAGAAGAAGAAGAAGAAAAAGAAGAAGAAGAAGAAGAAGAAGAAAAAGAAGAGGAAGAAGAAGAAGGACAGGAACGTTCTGAGCATGACATTCACAAATCTGACGGTATGTAAATAAAATCTCATCAACAAATCATAACCTAAGAATTCATTTCATTCACACCTGAAAAAATGCATCACTTTTTCATGTGTCTGTGTGTGTCTAGGTGGAGATCCAGAATATTCTTTGGAGACTGCCATTCCAGATGAGATATCAATAGTGACATTTACAGGCTACATCCTGGGCTTCCCACCCTCAGCAGGGCAGAGTGGCAGGTCCTCCCCTCCAGAGTGATGAAAGCAACTGTCTGCTAGTCTAGAAGAAGTTGTGTTAATGACGAGCCTCATGCTCTTAAAGTTTCTTTCCAGAACATGCCCTAACACAGATGGTGGCATTTTTATGTATTAGACTTTAAAATATGATGAATATATATGAATATTAAGTTAAATCCTCAGCTTTGTCACACAATACATATAAAATGTGTTTTGTAAGGAAAAATTATAGATCAGCAAATTAAATTGAAATAAAAGTTTTAACACAGAACTTTTACTGAGTATTTTGTGATATTTTGTCAGTAATGGACTGGAACACTTCTCCCACCATTATTTATTACCATTTAATTTCTTCATGCAAAAAAAAAGAACATCAGTTACTTCTATACATTTTTTCCTCCTCAATGTTAACACTAAAACTTTTGGAAAGGGAGACCTGAAAGACAACTTTTAAATACCAGGGACCCTTTCGTTTCCATTCTGAAACAAAAGAAAATATATGACTAATGTAGGCAGCAAATAACACTTACACATTAATTGTTACTATAGTCACATTTACTCATGTTACGATTTTGAAGTATTTGTATTTTACTTGATTATTTCCATTTTCTGAGCTTTTATACTTTACCTCTACACTCACTAAATTTTAGAAGCAAATATTGTGCTTTAACTTATTGAAATGTTAAAGTGCAAGAGATAAATTTAGAAAATAGATTACGATTCGAAATGATCAGAATTTGTATTGAAAGAAGAGATAAGCTTAATTTTTCGGCAGAATTTCAATTTTGACTTTAAATTCTGATCATTTAGGGTTTTAGGGCCTTTCAGCTTGTATTTTTACTGTTTCGCTAAATGTACATAAATTGTCAAAATTAAATCCACCTGGAGCAGCTACAACAGTGAAATTATGCTTACACTTTGAAGCCCAGATCGGTTTTGACACATATCCAGGGCAATCTATTAGTTGCAGCTTTCACCTGCAGCAGGAGCAAAGAGAAGCGGACTGGCCTGTGAACGGCCTGTGACTCTGGGTTTATTTTGAGTTTCTTGGTGGGTGGGGCTCTGGCTCCGACCAATCAGAGACGCTTCAACACAGGAACTTCCTGCTCCGGACAGAGGAGCAGTTTTTTTGTCAGCTGGTTCCTGCGACTCTTAGCTACGTCAACTACCTATCAGGACAACAACAAGTTAACTTGCGCCACTGATTACCAACAGCATACTTTAAAATGAGTGGACTGGACTGGGACTCCACGGCACGAAGTTGACAGACGTCCAGGAACAGTGAGCCTCAGCCGCGCCTCATGAACGGGAGAGTTTTATTGTCCTAGCTAGCTGGCTAACGTTAGCTATTTGTCTGGTGAGTTAAAGACATGGCTACTAGAGAGATGTCTTTACGGCATAAATACCGTCGCCCACCGGCGACGGTAAAGCAGGAGCAGGATGACGACTCGGACGCGGAAGAGACTCACCTGGGGCTGGAGTCTCAGATCATCCACAGCGGGCATTTCATGGTGTCCTCGCCCCACAGCGAGCACCCCCCGAAGAAAGGCTACGACTTCGACACTGTCAACAAACAGACCTGTCAGACCTATCATTTCGGCAAGGCGAGCATGTCGCACCTCTCCATAGACGCTTCGCTGACCAAACTCTTTGAGTGCATGACTCTCGCGTACAGGTGAAGTATAACAAGCCTCACCACCCTGGATCCAGCTTAGCTCTTCACGCAGTTCACGCTGAGCTCGTCTGTATCCTGTCCAGATCAGAAAAGTCATGCATGGGACACTGGCATGAAATTGCAGTCACGAGTTTTCTCTTCATGTAACTTCCTGCTTGACCAATTATAATGTCGTGTAGTGTTGAAAGAAGTATTCAGAAACCTTTACTTAAATAAAAGTACCAACACCACAGTGTAAAAATACTGTCATCACAAGTAAAAACTCTGCATTCAGAATTCCACTTAAAAACTACATAAATATTATCAGCAAAATCTTTAAAAAAAAAAAGTCAATCAATGGATCAGGCCCCCTCCTGAGAGTCACAAGACAAGTCACTTTTAAATAGACTGTCAACATGACATATAGATTAAATAATGCTCTTGGTGAGCTGCTATAGGTCAGGTGGAATTGACGGTTTGATTCCTGGCTGTGAAAGTAAGTAAACCCCAAATTTCTCCCAGCGTGTAATGTATGATACTATTCAACGAGTGTCAGTGCTTTGTCAATGATTGATTGATTGATTGATTGATGATTTATTTGTTGTTTTGTTGGTGGGGGTTAACATATTTGTATAGTGACAGCAGTATTTTGAGAATTTTAGTAATGAGTTCAAATTTAATTTTGGAGAGTGTGAGTGAGGTCAGTCACTACAAATCCCAAACTTACTCTGTTATTTCTGAGACTCTGGTTGCCTGCAGGATTACTGTCTGCTCTGGAAATGTGATGCACGGACGTGGTTGGAGATAATGATTATTTTAAATGTCAGTCAATTTAGTTTTATATTTGCCATTTTGTCTTTAAAATAAGCATTACCAGTGCTGAAAGAAACATCTTTGAAATGTTTTACTTAGTCTGATCAACTACATAAAAATATATTTAGTCTGTAATGTAATTTGTATGTTAAACAAAGAGAAGCAGTACTTAACATTAATTTAAAAAGTGTCCACCAAATGCATGTAATTTGTACTTGATAAATGACCAAAAATAATAATCAATGGCCTTGATTTAATTCCTAGACTTCATAGTTTCAGTAATACACATGACCTAACATTTACAGAGAGCAATCATAGGTTAATTACTTAAAATCTGATATCACAACTAAGGCTTTTTTGTTTTAGTCTATTAATTCTTCCGCTTA
Source organism: Seriola lalandi dorsalis (assembly GCF_002814215.2). Lineage (NCBI taxonomy): Eukaryota > Metazoa > Chordata > Actinopteri > Carangiformes > Carangidae > Seriola > Seriola lalandi. The sequence continues at coordinate 486,948 of NW_019524980.1, read as the reverse complement.
AAAAATGTGCATCACAAGCCACTAGAGCCTGAGGTCACATCTGCAAACACTTTTGTTCAGTCAACAGTCCAAAACCAAAAGATATTCATCTGAGAGTAATTTAAAATGGACAAAACCAATCCTGACATGTGAGCTTGAACCGGACAATGTTTGGCAATTTGGCTTGATAATGCTTGAAATGACTTATACAGTGAATTGATTATCAAAATTATTGGCAATTATCTTTCTGTCAATTAAGTAATTGATTAATCATAGCAGCTTTAATCACAATACTGCAACACTTATTATAAATGTTTTGTATGCTGAACTTCTCCAGGCCATACCAATGCCTAGAATAAATAATTCAAAGGATTTAATTCAAAATGCAGCCCATGATCCTGAAAAGGCAATTAAAACCAGGACGATGAGTAGTGATAAGTGTATAATCTTTAAGACAATGTAAAAGCAGCGACATTGTTAAGATATAAACTAAAAGTTGCAAAGAAAGTTGGGTTTAAGTGCAGTTGATGTCAGCAGATATTAAGAAGTAAGTTGTAACAAAAATGCTAGGCTCGTATTACCCATGGTTCTGTTTACAGCTGTAGTGTTGCTGAAGTGTTGGTGCAGAGCCAGCTGCTCAGAGGATTCCCTCTGACTTTGCAAATGGTACCAATTTGGACTCATTGGGAAGACTATAAATAGACCAGGAAAGCACCACCACCAGTTACTGTTCTGCTGTTGTCATTCTATCCTGAAAGGAGAAGGGGCTGGTATTGCAATACACGAGAATGCCTTTACTCACAGCAAGAACATTGCTGGGACTGCAAAGTGTTCCCCTATAACACTGCCTCCTCTCATTGCACCGAGCTGGGCTACCTACCTACTTATTAGAACAGGTTTTTCC
>NW_019524980.1:400788-485615 GCF_002814215.2 Seriola lalandi dorsalis | reverse complement strand
TTTTTTTTTTTTTTTTTTTCTCTCTCTCTTTTAAATTATGTAACGTATGCACTTAGATTCTTAGGCTAGAATTGAGCTCGTCTCTTCCTGTGCTAAAAAAACAAAACAAAAAAGATTTTTTTTTTTACAGTTGATATATAGTTTATTTTTTAACACCTACACATTTTAGACATTTTTATACAATTTGTATTTCTGTACAGTTTGTTCTGCAGCTCTTTGAAAGGGCATGATGATCCAAATCCAGGCCAGTCATTCATCAGACATGTAACTCCTGTCGACAAATGGTGCCTTTAATAAGTGATGGAACACAGGCTCAGTGTTGTAGTTAGCGAGAATAACTCTTCTGGTTATTATAATTGAGCAGAATAAAGTCATGATAGAACTTTTTTTTATCTGTCTGTGAAATTAGCTTTTTATCCTGCACAAGCAAGGCTATCAGCAAAGGCCCTCTTCTGATGATAATGCAAAGGAGAGCACTATGATCTTTGAGGGTTTTGATGATTGTTGACTTGTCGAGACACTTGTGATGAACTTGTTAAGCCAACACATTTGCAATATAGAATGTCACATCTCTCTCATTTGTGAAGTTGTTTCATTGTTATTTTTCTTGTCCTTTCAGTGGTAAGTTGGTATCTCCCAAATGGAAGAACTTCAAAGGTCTCAAGCTGCTTTGGAGAGACAAGATCCGCCTCAACAATGCCATATGGAGAGCCTGGTATATGCAGTGTAAGGGTTCTATATTGTTCATTCATTTGATATCCACAGTATAGACTGTATTATTTAGTGTTTAGTTTAAAGTGACATGAATTTAGCGCTCAACTTTCCATCAAGCTGCAGCAGGAACTGAAGTGTCTGTTGTCTGAAGGAGGGGCAGAGGGCTGTATGGTCATAACTCTGATGCAGTCCTCTGCGAATATTACCTTCTTCAGGACTCCAGATGCCACCAGGCTTTTATTTATCCTCTCAGTTCACATGTGCCATAATTTCTAAAATAAATATTGGCAGTCTTTACAATTTGCTGCAGTAGTAACGGTTTGTTCAAATGCCATGAGCAGTCTTGTAAAAGCGACTAATAGCAACTCTCATTAATGTCACAAAAATAAAACACAAGCTTGGTCAAGCTTTTCATGAGAAGTGACCCTTCACAGGGCCTGGTGAAGCTGCAGTCTGTATGCATGATGTGGTCATTCAGCAGGATGAAAAATGTGATCTGGGTTATTTTTTTCTACCCCCAGATGTGGAGAAAAGGGAGAATCCTGTTTGTCACTTTGTGACTCCCCTCGATGGTAGCATGGACTTGGATGTCCATCGTCCTGCAGAGGTAAATGTTGAAAAATGGGGTCATTATGTGATGTACAAACAACAACAGTGACTGTTGTCACCAAAATCCTCCTGTGCATCATTCTTTGTTTAGTCTCTCAAACCTTTTTTGTCATTTAGTTTTATGTTTCCTTTGTCACTTCCTTTTAATTGTGCTGAGTGTTTGTTATGGACTTTTAGTTCACATCTCCCTCATTCTTCTGCAGGCCACTGCCGCAGAGGGGAAATGCTGGAAAAGAAGAATTGAAATCGTTATAAGAGAATATCACAAATGGAGAACATACTTCAAGAAAAGGGTACTGTATTGTTCAGTTTTTTTAATAAACACATTGTAATATTTTAGTTTTTGTCAAAGGGATACTGAGCTTTTTGTAGATGTATCCTTTTTGTTTGAGTGGTTGTACAACATAAATATTGATCTAACACGGCACTCACAACTCTTTTATAGTTACAGAAGCACAAGGATGATGACCTGTCAAGCTTGCTTAAGGTATGCAAAACTGCATCATGCTCAACCCATCAGCCCTTTTAGTGTCAACATGACCATTACGATCAGTATCTGTATCAGTATCTGTTCAACCAGATGTTGATATCAATGGAAATAATCCATGCTAACCCAGTCACCTTCATATTATTGATTTGCGTTTGAACAAAGTACTGTTGCCTGCTTGCACCTAATTTACCGCATAACTTGCTGACAGACACAATGAATGAATATATATATATATATATATATATATATATATATATACACACACACACACACACACATATACATAAATTATATACACACATATATAAATAGTTTTTTAAGATTAATGTGTAAACTGTAGCGATGAAGTGTTGGAATTACTTCAGTGCCTTCCCATGTTGGCTGTACTCTACACTGCATGCTTGTGTGTTACTAACTGGCTTGGTGGTTGCCTTTTGAATACTCAAAGGGGCCAGAGGAGCAGTTATCGCTGTTTGGGGAAGTCTCTCCAGACATGCTCCGTGTCTCCTTTTATCAGGATGAAGAGACTGCTGCACGCCGTCTGCCTCGTAAGCATAATGAAACACCTGCGCCTATGGAGATGGACACCCTCTTTGACATGGATGTTCTGATGTCTGAGTTTTCAGACACGTTGTTCTCTACGTTGGCCTCGCACCAGCCCATACCCTGGCCCAATCCAAGGGAGATTGGTGAGAAAATCATGTGCTGTCTGTTTTATGAAATCAGTAAAGACATCCAAATTTGATTTTTAGGATTTTCCTACTCACTCACTACCTGATTTAATAGTTGAATTGTATCTAAGCTCCTACTTTTATTCTTTTTTTTTCCTCTACATTTGAGTTTTTTTAACAAACAGCTGAGGGCTCAATCTCAACAATATGTTATTTATCTGTCAAAACACTGGCACGTCTTCCCCTGCTCTCCCTACCTCTGTTTCTTAACCTGTCAGCTCATGCAGGGAATGCAGACATGATCCAACCAGGACTCATCCCCTTACAACCCAACCTAGACTTCATGGACTCTTTTGATCCACTGCAAGGTAGCAGTAAGACACCACCCATAGCTGCAGCAGTACTGCACACACACTAATGATGCACACTCTACAGGAATCAAGCACATGTTCTTGTAACTCTGCTACAGCAGTTGGCTTAGCCTAACACAAAAAGTAGTGTGATTTTACTAACCTCTAGCTAACATAGAGACTCTTGTTGCAGACTTATTTCACAGCCTCCGTCAGCCCGTCTTCCCCTCTGTTTCCCCCACTGCATCATCTGTCACCCCTCTATCCAGCAGCAGCTCTCAGTCACAGGTAAACACCAACCCATGTCACAATCCCTAACACACACCACCATGATGAGAGTTTGTGCAAGAAGTGTGTTATTTTTTCAATAAAAAATGTAGGGATTTTTTTTTTTTTTTTTTGACAAATTATGAGGATTTCTACCACATGTGCTACCATCTTCCTGTCTTAATGTAGTTACAAAAATCTGTGTAACATAATAATATCACTAAACTTATTTATGTAGCACTTTCATACATGAATTGCTGCTCAAAACTGCTTAACCTCAAATTTAGATTATTGCGAGAATAAAAGACTCATTCAAAATATGACTAAATATTTTTGCTTCTCTTTGATGCTGTCATTTTGAAGCTCCCACAGAAGTAATTTATTTAGTCAAATTTTGTGAAAGTATGTTCCAGAGTTTGTGTTGGGGTCATAAATGCAGTTTTAACAGTTTTTACCTTTCAGGTACAGAAAGATGCCAGTGATTGATTATGTAACAGCCATGCCAAAGACATGTTTTGGCAGCATTGTAGGGCTGGTTCACGGCCAGGCTTTTAAACAAATCTTAAAATCTATTCTTGGATTCGCTGTAAGCCAATGCAGGAACTTGCATCTTATGTCCCTACCACATAAAATATATCAATTTTTCATCTTCCTGAGACAGATATAAATGCAGCTTAATTATCCACAATTCTGTCACAGTCTTTGTCTAGACTTGCACTTGCAGAAAACTAGTGCAAATTGGTTGCAGATGTGAAAATTAAGTTACAGCGTCTTACAGCCAGGAAAGTCAATTACCGGTATTCATTAATATTTGAATAAATAACAAATCCACTTCTGACATTGTCATTGCTGAAAAGTAAATAAAACTTATAAAAAGTTTATACTGTATAGTATAAGAGCCCTTTTACTGTCATGATCTTACCAGCACAAAGAAGAGAAAATTTACACCTAATGTGAGTCCACATAGAACTGCATCTCTTCGACATCATATTGAACAATAAGAAAGGACTAAGTGTGTTTGTTCCCTTTTCCTTTGTTATTCCCTGCCAGGCCCAGTTAATGTCCGCCATGCAACTCACAACCAACCATATCTCCCCTCCTGGACCCCTGCCCATCCCCTCTCCCATGGTCAGTCAAACCAGTCGAACAGGTGGCGGTGGTGGCGATGCTCCCTATGTTCAAAACTACATGACTCTGTTTCCTGGGCAGGTGGCACCCAGTGATCAAGCAGGGGTTTCCTCAGTCTCTCAGGCATTATCCCATGATCCTCTGGTACCGTGCCTACCAGGTCAGGACATGGCCTCAGCAGCACCCATGGTTCCCTCACCCTTGGACAGCACCTCTGCGCTGGATGAGAGTGTAGCACCGTCTGTGATTACACACACAGCCTCCTCTACTGTCACAGCCAGCGACGCAGCAACCACCTTCAGCCATGGCTCAGAGTATGGCTCCATATCCACACAGCCTCCACCTCCTCCGTCCCAACTCCAACCCATGGCTCGGTTGCCTGCCACTCCTGTACAGCACCCTCAGACTTTTGCCATGCCTCGCCCTTTTTTGTCATCCAGTGCCAACAAAAACCGCCCTGTGCAAAGGATTGCTCCTGCAAACACTCTCCCCCCATCCCACCTCATCCTCACAGGTGTGTTGTTTGGAGAAATTGTGCATTTTAACATTGTTGATCTGGCAGTGGAGCTGTGTCACTTTAACTTCATTACCACAAGATAGCGCTGAAACCTTCCTTATTCAGTCATAATTTATATTTATATTTACCTTGATAGTGATTTCAAATGGAACAGTATTGGTATTTGGATAAAGTGAGAAAATAATCTCTTTAGCAAACGAATTTGGGGTTGGGGTCAACGGTTGGTACCCCAACCACCAGAACACAAGGCCTTTTTGGCCTCAGTGCAGAAAAGGATGTTTTTTCCTACACAAATGGAAAAGCCACAGAGGAGCAAGGCTGGGGGGCCTGTATGTCAAAAATGTGATGATCATTTTTGGATGTTTTCATGTATGAATGCACACAAGACTAACACTGTTGTGCCTTATTTTCAATGTTCATCCTCAGCCCCTTTCCCAGGTCACGCCAATGCTGTGATTGTTACACCTACACCTCTGAAAGCAGATGTGGTCCCTAATACCGGAGTGGTCATCACTTCATCTCATATTAGAGGGGTATGCTTTCAGCTCTGTCAGTGTCATCCTCACTGTTTAATTTCCTTCTTGAAAGTAGCCAGTAGAAAACTGCAGCGTTTAGATTTTATTGCTCTGATGTGTGAAACTCATGAGTGTGAAATTAAACTTACATTTTCTTACAATTCAGATGGTCAAGATACAAATTAAACATCATATTTTATTGTCGTGGTTCTTAGTCTTGAACATATTTTTTATGTCTTGTCTATTTGTTGTCTTTTCATGAATCTCAGGCTCCTGGATTTCACGTTGTGTCTCAGACGCAGAAATCTCCCCAGCCGATCGTCCCCAAAGAAAAGTCTTATTCTTCCAGCCGTAAAAATCTGAAAGCCACCTCGAGTGTTGGTGAGAATTCAGTCCACCCAGACTGCACATCATATCTCCAAACCCAGCACATCTTAAAAGGTCTGTTTTTGCTTGTTTGTTTTTTCTTTTCAGTTCACAGTCAGCCAGGTTCAGGTCAAGGGTCAACGTGTGTGTTAGATCAAGTTCCCAGTCCCCAGTCACTCATCAGCAGCAGTACATCTCTGGTAAAGAATGAACAGGTTTGTGTTTGTTTATGTTTCTTGATATTATATATAAGAAACATAATATGATATATAATATGGTTCATTTTGTGAGTAACATTTGAGTTTTCACAGGCTTGGGCAATCCTTGAAAATGTTTTCAATGAAAATGAAATGGCACTTTATGTGTTAAGGCCTGTAGTTGGAAAGCCTTAAATCTCAATGATAAAAAAATAAATAAAGTAGTAGACTGAATCTAATGCCTAGACTCATTAATCACCCTTTTCATAATATCAGTAGCATCTCCCCTTTTCCTGTGTGTAATATTTCACACTTTCAGTAAGTCGGTGTGTAATGTTTCCACTGCTTTTGTGTGTCAGAACCGGAGGACAACACACATATCTGCTGAGCAAAAGAGACGATCAAACATAAAAATTGGCTTTAAAACACTCTGCAACCTGGTTCCCACTATAAAGTCACAATCAAATGTAAGTCTGTGTACTCTTTATAAAACATCCACAGTAGATTCAGAGCAATGTCTGTGCACAGTATCTGCTTCACATATTGTTGTACAAATTTAATTTTCTTTCTCCCTTTCTACCATATACATTAACTTTGTGCATGTAGAGCAGTAATGCAGTCACATTGCAGAAGACAGTGGAGCACATTGGGAAGCTCCAACAGGAGAGGCAGCAGTTGCAGGAAGAGGTTAAGAGACTACGAGAGGAGATAGAGGAGCTCAACACGTCCATTAAGTATGTTACAACAAAATATATATTTCACCCCTCATATGATATACAAAACTCTCAACCCTTGCTGTCTCCTGTCACTGTTTTATCACAGCTTGTGTCAGGAACAGCTGCCTGAGACAGGGGTGCCCATCAGGCGGCATCGCTTCAACCACATGCAAGAGAAGTTCAATGAATATGTAAAGAGCCGCACGCTTCAGGACTGGAAGTTCTGGATTGTATCCTTCAACGAAACAGCCCTTACAATGTTTTTCTACTATATAGTAACTCAGAGTATGGTGTCAGCATTTTGCTTTGACATTGAATGCTTTTATGTCTGGGAGTCACCCTGTTCAAATCAGACTGATACTTATCTTAACGATTATGTCCTGTGTCATACATTCTCAAGGGTAGATCTAATGGAAACCAAGGGTTACACAGTGGAAACATTTTAAAGTCTTCCAGTAACTCTTGAGGAAAGCCACGCTGTTGTTACACCAGGCTACAACGACAGACTTATTTAAACTTTACTCAGTGGCCAGAGTGCCTAGAGGATTTAAATGATTAATACAAATAACCAGAAATTCACTGTGAAAATATCCACACTGTATTTTTAAAGGAGAAGCTGTTGGTGGTTCTCTACCAAATTATCTAGGAAAGCAGACAAACTTGATTTCAGGCAGAATTACCCAACATTTATCTGGTGGCAGTATATACAGTGTGCTGTAAAATCATTTCTAGAATTGCTTTCACCTAAAAATTTATTTGATGACCAAGTGTCTAAACGTAATCCCTGAGTCATCTTTGAACTAACAAGAAATGTGTTATTAGTTACATACTTTTCAGTTTGAGCGAACCACAAAATGATGCATGAAATGATAAAAACAAAAGCTGCAGAAGCACACGTTATAATCCAGTGCTCAAATAGTTGGTCAGGCAGAATTGCATTTGTCTCAGTCTGTATTATAATTAACCCTTGACCACTATCAATTCTAGTTCAGCATCATTATCAAGCCTCTCTTTGAGTCATTCAATGGGATGGTGTCAACTACAAGCAGGGCAGAGCTGTGTCAGACCACATTGCAATGGCTTGATCGTCACTGTTCCCTTCCTGTGCTCAGACCCAGTAAGTAAAAGACACACAAAGGTACTACACATCATCAGCCAACTATTCTATAGTTGCAACTAAAAAGGATTGGTAGTTGTGGATCATTCACAGCTCAGAGGGGACTTTCTTCCAGCTGCATAGTGTTAGATCACTACTTTGTGTAATTCAGTTTCACCTGATTATCTGCTTCCTATCTGTCACTATCTCTGTTTTTTCCTGCCTTCTTGTATCAAGCAGCCATGACATGACAGGAAATTTAGCAGAGTGTCTCATTTTTAATAATGCTAAAAATCACTCCAACAGTGACGATCACATTTTCCGATCTTCATCCAATCTTCTTACCTCCCACACTAAATAATATGTTTTTGTTCCTGAGTCCGACTTAAGCGGTTACACTAAGTGAGTCTGATAATGGAAGGTGACGTCAAAAGACTTCTCATTCAGTCATGGTTTTAGCTGCTCACTGGCGGCTGGGCCTGTGTCGCAGCAGAAAATTAAGACTGTTATCGCTCCAGCTTTTTATTCCATGTCTAGTGGGGCTGTCCCCTCAAATTTGATGATTCACATCTGTCAATGTCCTATAATCAATTTTATGACCATTTATAACATTTCCCTGAGTCATTGTTTTTAGCCTGACGCACAAGGTTCTTATACATCCTGGAAAACCTGGGAGTGTTTAATGCATCAGTCATGAAAACATCTTTGTAAATGACGAGTTTGCCAACAGTGCCCCTCAAAAAAGCTGAACATAAAATGTTGTTGTACATTAACACTTTCCCAAAAGAAGTTTTTAATGTGCAACAAAATCAAGCTGAATGTCAGCAGCCTTGCAGGTCCACATTAAAGCTTTTCTTGCAGCAAGAAGCACCTGAACTTTTGAAAGTAAGATTGTTTTTGTTTTGTTGTCTCAGTTTTGCCGGTATAACTAGTCATGTGCCACCATGAAATTTTCAGTTTGATTAACTTGATCAAAATGCAGCTTTTTACACATAGTACCCTGATAATTACTTTAGTCTCAGTGTTTTTATCAAGGCCATTTCCAGCTGCAGCAGACAAAAAACTCTAATAAATCCACTATACACTGCCTGCCCAATACCAGGAACATGACTGCAGACAATTCCTAATGTTGTGCATTAGACATCCTGCTCTGCTGGATAATAATTAGGCCACCGCCATTTGATAACAAGTTCACTCTGTTGTGGTGCCCCTAAGTGACCAAAAAAATCTATTGATGCAGGTTTAATGCAATAAAGACCATAATAAAAAAAAAAAGATAGATCAATAAGATTTTAACAGCTGGTTTTCTTTCAAGTTTTCTTTCAGGGCCTGTTTTTAAATACCCCCTTGACTATGGCAATGTCACAGTAGATCCCCAAGCCTTGTCTCCCACCCAGTCATTACAAGTAGTTGAGATGTTGTACCTAGCTGCCAGATCACGAGCAACATGGAAAATTGTGAAAGTGCATGCCTACTATGTATCACTCTGTAAGGATATATAGCAAGACAGTTGGCTTCACAATGCTGCATTTTACAGTCAGGTTATATGATTATTAAATTGTGATTCATTGTCTTTCAGTGGTGCTGAGTACCCTTCGCCAGCTGAGCACAACAACGTCCATTCTTAGTGATCCATCCCTGCTGCCTGAAGAAGCCATCCAGGCCGTTACACACACAGATGTGTAGCCTGCTCTCAGAGGAGGTGAGGTGACCTAAAAGCCACCTGAACCTTTTACCAGCAATCACCAAAGCGGCATATCACTACTTTAACTTACAGCCATTCGGCTAGGTCACCACGTCTTCCGCAGATCCTCGACTTCCTTGAAAAATAAGTGAAATGATAAATGCAGGCTTGGTCTGGCTTACTTTCACTGGGTATGTTCGATGGTCATACGTTTGTTCTGTTGCACATTGATGCTTGGGGATGATGCACACAGGAAGCTCAGCCCTTTGACAGTACATTTATAACAATTGTGCAGAAATGGCTTTTTATCATATTATATTTGAACGACAGCAACAACTACTACTACCTTCACCTACTTGAGGTGAAGATCTTCTAAATACTTATTGGAAGATGGTACTTGTGGTTTGCTTTTTGAACAACAATATATATTTAAATTTAAATTACTTTTATAATGTACAAACAGCATTGTGTTAAAAAGGGAAATATTGAGTGATTGTTTGTTTCGTGTTCGCTCTCAGATGTATAGTAAGTAAATGGAGATGATGTTTTTTTCACGAGGGGAGCAGATGAATGTGGGTTTTTTTAAGGAACAGTTGGCAGTACAGTGTGTGTCTTTTGGAGGCTCTGAAACCTCCCAGAGAAGCTTCACACCAGAATGTAGGGGATTGCCTGAAACATGGCCAAGTTGATCACTCGTGGGCTTCTCTATACCTAATCAATACCAGAGAGATGAGAGCTTTAGCATCTTTTTCCATCCCTCATTTACTCAGGTGAATGTTGTTTTGCCAGTTAACATTAGTGGTTTCCTGGTGGTTTTCCGTCCATGCTGAACTACTTCCTTCATACATTGCTTGCTCTGCCCATTTTTAGTGCAAATTACACAAGAAAACAGTCACTTTACATACGTGGGTTTATTACACTTTACATACTGGGCAGGTCACAGCATAATGGAGCAATATTACTTACAGCCCTCATAGGGAGCATAGATGAAATAGCAGTACAGACTATAAATATACTATCTTCACATGTACAGTATTCCAAGATCTTATCTCAATGCACAGTAGCTGTCTTTTCTGTTCTTCGTTGGTCACTCAGGGCTGAGCTAGTGTGCGTAATTATTTTCCATTCAGCTATGAACAAATCAAGTCAGGATCTTCCTCAGCAGGAAGGCACATTTTTCTGTAAGGGTACAGGTCACATCACGTGGATTGGTTCGCCGATGTGTTTTCTTTTTTTTCCCTCCTTATAGTTACACTAATTTCTAATGTGTGTTAATGGCAGACAGAGGAGAAAACAATTATTCTGCCACATCAAGAAAGACAGAAAAAAAGCCACGTGTAGTTTACCCATCCATTCAATTAATTTGTTGTGTTACTGACATCATATTTGATAGAGCTCTTCGCTCTATCTAAGAGTGTCACATATGTCAGCCTTAAGGTCAAAGTGCCCTTACCTGTGATCGCTGCAGGCTGATTTGTCTCTTTTTTTTTTTTCTTCTGTGGTTCAGCACTCCTCAGGCAGACGTAGGTTTTCTGACTTGTGTTTTTATTTTATTTTCTGCAGAGCAACTTAGTTTACTCTTGAGTTGTACAGTATCAGAAGGCACCACTTTTATTTGATGAATGTGTAGCTTTTCGTTTGCAGTCTTTTATTGTGGATTCCAAGTGACTTGTGATGGGACGTTTTCCTTTTCTGTAACGTAAACATCTTTCACCATTTACCTGTTGATGTACAGGCTGCTCAGTTTCTAGTCACACGGAGAAAGCAGTCATCAAAATTCAGCACTTTAACAGTGCACAACTCTGCAGCCTATTTACAGTGTTGCAAACCCAATTTTAGCTCACGTTTGCCCAAAAATATTTATTACTACTGTAAGAAAATAAAAATGCACCTCTGAATGCAACTATGGTTGTCATGATTGAAAATGAAAATATTTGTTTTTGAGTTTTCTGTGATTATTGTCTCCCCTTCAAACCAAGAATGAAGACATTATTTAATACTATATAACAAAGAGCACCGAACGTTTCTTTGCAGCTTGGCATTTGTGTGGTGTTTTCTTTTTTTTTTTTTTAATCAACCAATTATTTTAAAGTGTTTTGTCATACCAGGTTGGATATCCAACTTCAGTTTGCTGTTTCTGTGAGTTGGTTTTGTATGGGATGATGTACAGTATATCATTGCAGATTGGTTCTCTCCAAATTTAGTATTGTATTTCATTTGTTTTAATAAGTAAAGATATTTTCTTATGCTGCATATGTGTGTGTTTTTTTCGGTGTTTCCAAACAATGCCTTTCAAATAATTCTGAATCACAATAAAAGCAACAAAAATGGAAAGCTTGACTTCTTTATTCTCAATAAATATCACTTGGTTTTTAATAAATATTACTTTGTCATCAGATACTGATGATAAGCGGATAAGAACTTTAGAAGTTTAATTTCTCATTCATATTAAACGTGACTATAAAAATTAATTTTTCAACAATTCAAGGCTTTGTTAAATAAATAAATACATCATTCATACTATGCAGTGAAATCAAATCTTTGCTTTGCTGAGCCGCTCGTCCAGGCGGGTCAGCAGACAGTGGAGAAACGTGTATCTGTTCATGTCCTGCTCAAACTTCGGCAGGCTGCAGTTCTGGAGATCTGCGTGGCCGCTCGTCGCATCCTGGATGTACTGGCTGATATTCATCAGCTCATCCGACAGGTTCGGGGTCAGCGGGGACAGTTTCACCATGTAGCAGAGGAAGGGGCTGAGGTGGTGAGCGACGAAGGGGTGCCGCTCCGGTCCCACCAGCTGCGTGACGTTCAGGGAAAGGCAGGAGTTTTTGGGGAGCAGCTCGGGCGCACGCTGCAGGAGACGAGATGATCAGCAGGTGTTCACAACAGAGGAGGAGTCTTTACTACATGGGATACATTCAGTCGAGCATTGTAACCTACTTGGACGCAATTTCCAGATACTTTACCTGAGTATTTTCATTTTATGTTACTTAAAAATTGTAGCTCACTTTTTTACCCGACTAAATTTACGTGAGATTTTACATGAAAAAAAATCAATAAATATGATTCGTTTTGATTAATCCATCCAATATATATGAAGCAGTTAAACATTGCTACAACGTCACAGTAGCCTACAATGATCAAACACCCTATAACACTGGCAGAGGCCATTCTGCATAATGGTTTTTGCTAACACTTCTGTACTTTTACTTAAGGAACATTTTGAGCTACTTTTGTACTAGAGAATTTCATATTGTAGTGCTACTTTTACTTAAGTAAATAATCTGACTACTTCTTCCACCACTGATTATAACGCTCCTTACGTCAATGAAGGTTACCACTTCAGTAGCCTCTGAATACACCCTAAAACTAAGCTTCCTTCTATTTACCCTTGCTCTGAAGAGTGGTTACATTTTTTTGTTTAAAAACCCAATAGACTACCCTTTGTTCCTAAACGTATTAACTGTAAACTGTAATTATTACCCCCCCCAGAAGTAGGCCTGGTAGAGTAGGCCACGTCATACAAAATCAACAAAAGTCATTTGCATGCATGTGGTGTTCCAGTAACAATAATAAAGAGCTCGCATCTTCCCACCCCTGCATGTTACAATCATATCAATATGAGCTGTTCTTATAGGTGAACACATCAAATTATGCATCAGAAAGCTTACAAGTTTGTGGAAAGCAGTCCGTATCTCCTTCTGGAGGAAATCGATGGTCTCGTTCTTTGCTCCATCTGTAATAGATCTGCAGGCGGCTTGTGCAATGCTCATGCACAGGATGAGGACTATAGCAGTGACATGAAAGAGCACACAGTGGAGATTAATTAGATTTGAATACACACAGATAGAGAGAGAGAGAGAGAGAGAGTCAGAGAGAGAGAGAGAGAGAGAGAGAGACGTGATATGCACCACTGGAGAGTTTCAGTGTTGTGCAAGTTTGCCCGCAGAAGTTGTGGGGCTGCCTGGTTTAAAAATAGCGGTGAGACACTTACCAGCACGGAAGTCCATGACAGCAGAAGGCTTTAGTCGACAGCAGACTCTCTGATGTGACACTTTCTCTGATCCATCTTTCGAGGATCACTTTTATTAGGACTCCTTAGATAAAGATCAAAAATGTTCAGTCTTCTCAACATTTTCCCCTGCGTGTTTTTGGTATGGCTATTACATAGAAAGTTCAGTTTTACACTCTGGGAGTTCCCTCTAAAACTTTGGTTCAGAGAAACCTACACATCCCATCACTACAGTCAAAACAAAAAATCAGATTAAATCTTTAAAACTCAACTTGGCATAAAAATTCACAGCACTCTTTGTAACAGGAAATTTGTTCTAAAATCCTAAAAAAATTATATTTGTAAAGTGAGTGAGTGTGTGTGTGTATTGGAAAAAGACAGCACATTCCTCATACTATCTTTGGGGGTCATAAAACTCAATTTATATCACGCCTACAGAACTTGTGGCGCCTGCACTGCTGTATGTGCATTCAAATTTTTCTGTTCATGTCTACTTTTAACTTGGTTCAGTGCCATACCAGGTAGTCATGTCAAGCGTGATGAAGTATGTACTACAGGTGTATGAGTGTATAAAAGCAGACTGTAGTGAACATGCATTGCGCTCTTGGTCAGTAACACTCTTGTTGTTGGCTGAGACGTCCACTTGCAAGTGTCAGAATAAACTGGAAAGACCACTCTCCTGTTGTTTCCTGAAATTCCCACGACAGTTTGTTCTTTTACTTTCCCACATAAGGAGTCTCAAACTGTGTTTTTGCAGTAAAATTACAGTTCCAGTACTTTGAATTAAATATTTTATTATTGGCAGGTTACATTTGAAACAATCATAAAGTAGGTATCTAATCATAAAGTATCCAGTCAGAATGGAGCAAAACAGAAAGCTGACAGAAAATGTGGAACACATCTTTCAATATAAATAAAATAAATACTAATAAATATAGAAAACCTTAAATAACAGACCAATAAATAAATCATTTGTCCAAAGTTTGTCCACAGGAGGTCATGTTTGTGAAACCTTCTACCCATGACCTGGCAAAGTGGATGATTTTGAAGCCACTCGTTTTCATTTTGTAAATGTCTGAAGCTGTTATATTTGTGTGGCATTCCTGTGAATTAGCAGCTTTGTGTGGACCTTTGCTTGCCTGTTGAACAGCTTCTTTGAAGTGATTACGAAACGCTTTGATGTTGCGCATGATAACATCCCGGTGCTGCTTAGTGGTGACATTCCCGACGATTGTCGGCAGGTGCTTGTCGAGGTAGCAGGTGATGGCATGGATAGAAGTCTGGATTTCCTTGGTGGTGTTTCCGACAGGAACAGTTATTCCCTCAAGGGGCTCTAAGTTCTTTGGTGGTGATCCATGAAATATGTGTTTCACCTGGAGAGGAAGTGAGAGGCATCAGGTCAACAATGGAGTACAGAGCTCAGAGACCTCCATCTACAGTGAAGAGGCAGCTTGACTTTGTGATACCTTTTCTGTTATGTCACATTGATTGGCTTTTGCCACTGAATACATATCAAATGAAATGGAAATATTATAAAAACAGGACTGGGGTCCCTCAGTATCACTTTCAATGGACTGTAAATGTTATGAACTTAAAGTATGATATGTTTACTTACATAAATCCGCTCTGCCGCCAGTAGATTACAAAGAGGCAGCACTACATCCTTCATTTTGTCCTGAAACTTCCCTACATCAAGTTGTTGGGAGGCCATGAAGGAGATGTGCATCATAACAATGCAGGAAAGCAGGAGCTCTGAAAGAAGTTATGAACAAAAAATATGACCAACCAGAACAACCAGAAGCTTCCTCAAGTATAAGTGAAATTAGCTTCACGGAGTCAAAACTCAAGATCTGGAGAGAATGACAGACTCTAAGGGAGTTTTATTTAAAAGCTCATTTCATATTTTAAGCAGCTTCACTTCAGTTAATGTTTCAATTTGTCCCTAAACACTTATAGTACTTAGATATACTCTTAAAATCATTACATAATTATCAAAGAAACTCTAAAGCATTGTTACAGATGGAGTATGAGATTTTACTTAGTTTCTTACAGTTTTCAGGGGAAAAAAAACCCTGAAGAATTTATTATAATTTAATTTTAACAGCTTACCTTTACCAAAAGACATGGTGTGATTTTTGTCCGTTTGCCTTTGAGTTAGTGCCTCTAAACTGGTGCACACTGAGCTTATATATCGAAACATGGGATGGGATTTTTTTGTTCTATGCCATCAGCCGGGTATGACGCATGCTTGCGTGGCATTATCGTTTGAAAAATCATCTTCTAAATGTTTCTATTTTGCATTTCTAGGGCAGTGTTCACCACAATGGTTATATCTGAGGAGTCAATGCAAACTGCCAGTCTTATCTAATTATCTAAGATGTTTGATGTTTGTTGCTTAAATGAAAAAAAAATTAATTCTGCTGTCATTACAGGTTTAACTGTCATTTACCACAGAATTTTAATGCAGAGGTATCATAGAAATCATTGTTACGATGCATTCAAACCTTACGAGAGCATGACAAGAGCATAAACTGGCATTGTCTATCTCACTAAACTTTTTTTCTTTCTTTCCAAAGATTTCCTCAACACATGAAGGTTCTGATTTCCATAGATCTGTGATGGCAATGATGATGTTCATATTTGCACTGCCAATTAATATTGATACTGTACATTAAATATTGTTGCGTTTACTGTGTTATGTAGGAATTTGAAATTGGCTATATTGTGAATTTCCCAGTAACATGTGTCCTCAAAAAATCTACAGACTTCTTTCTATCACTAAGATATTTTATTGCGGACAACACAGCACAGGATGTTTGCCTATAATACGTAAGATTTAAAACATCATCGTTAATGTCAACCACAGAGATAGTAAAAGATCAGTGTAGCTTCATGGGGTTCAAACCCTCGAACAAAGACCGCAACTTTGCTCCACCTTTGTCATAAACCTTTGTGCAGACATTCAGAAGATGAATCTTAGCAACTTTGGTGATCCCCACACTTTTTATCTTTCTTTATTTTCTCTATCCATCCCTATCACTAATAGTTTTGTTTTTTAGGGAAATATGCTGACAACAATTGGATGGATTGGCATGACATTTGGTTCAGACTAGGGGTACACCGGTATTGACAGTAACCATGGATGACATTGTGTCAATAATACACATTATAATTTTTGTTTTTTTGTTAACTTGTATTTGAGTCTAATTCATTTGACAAAACACACAATGAACAAATTTAAAGATGAACGGATATTCAAGTTTGAATGAAATGTAATTACTTTGGTGATCCCCCAACTTTTCACTTTTACTTAGTGTTTTGTACTAATTAGCAAATGCTAACATGCAAACACTGAAGCAGTAAACATGGGAAACATTATACCTGCTTAGCATTTGCATGTTGGCTGTGTCATTATTAGCAGGCTAGCTTGGTGATGTTAGCAGCAGCTCAAAGCACCACTGTGCCCAAGAGCTGCTAGCATGTTTGTTTGTTTGTTATAGCATTAGAGAGTGCCAGTGTGTGCCACATAGAAGAAATGTATCTTGCTCTTGCAGGACAAACAAAGGTATAACTAGTTACCATGAAGTGTCCCAGTCAGGGGCCAAAGTTGTTCAATGCATCATCCGCATGCACAAAAATGTTCCTGTCAGCAATCAAGTTAAAAATCTTGGGTCATGTAGAAATGTCCTGGTTTAAATGTGAATTTATCTAAACCTCACCTGTATATCATTTTTATTTATCTATGTATTTATTTTTTGTCTTCTTAAATTCTTCTAATCAGATATTTCACAGTCATACCATCTACAACCTGTTGCACAGACACCAAGTCCTGACTGGATCAGAGAGATTATAAGAGAGGATCTAAACCTACAAGGACTTTGACTGGATGCAGTGCCCCTGGAGAGAGCTCCAGCTGTTGCCAGGCAACCAACAACCATTTGTAAACAAACACTGGGGGCCTTTTTCCTGAAAGACTGAACAAAGACCAACTGAATCCTGTAGCTGCTGTCTTTCTCTTAACAAATCTATGTTACAAATGTCATCAGCAACTACAGTTGACAGGCATGATGTCAAACACACTTTCTGCTGTGTTAGAAGAGCAGATTCGTCACTTGTGTCTGACTGACTTTCCTTGTGGACATGGCAACTGGGTGAGTTTCTTTTTGTTTTTTTTTACTGCTGTGAGCTGGTTGCAGTATTTTGTAATTATCTATAAGAATAAGTGCGCCTAGTAGTTTAAAGGAGTCTTCACTGCCTACAGTAGCTTGCTTTTTCTATTAGATACAGTATCAATAAACATAGTGATTATATATATATATATATATATTATTTTATCAGAGAAAGAGCAAAGATGGTAGAGATGCAGCAGAGACAGAGGAGACAGACAGCCTCCTGGATCTGCTGAGCTGCTCTCACTCCCCATGGTGGCATGATACATCATGGAGCCCTCAAGCTCCGGCCCTGAGAAAGCTGGCTGTGCTCTCACCAGAATGCCTGCATACTGACTTCATTTACAAGTACTTTAATACACTACGCATTGTGGACAAGGGTGTAAGTATACTGATTTTCTTTAATAAACCCAAATGTTGTTCTTTAAATTTGATTCAATCCCCTGGCCCGTTCTCACCTGACCAGGCCACAAGCCTTTTCACAGGATTTGAAAAATTTGGTGAAACATAAACAATATAATTCATCATTCATTCTTGAATTTTAATTGAATAAACACAAACATTTTATTACATTAATACACAGTCTCTGGCCTCAAATTCTCACAGCAAGATGAGGTTTTCTCTCAGAAGAACTTAACAAATCTGCATTTCCAGATCAATTATTAACTACTCAGAGTAGAGTCTTTTCATAGCATTTCGAAATCTTAGCACTCCCATTTGTAGGTGTATCACGAAACCTACCTCAACACTCACAGTCTGTGCTCCTGATACTGACAGAAATAACCGCAGAATAGTAGGAACAGGTGGCACACTGACAAAAATATCAAACACAATTGTAATGTCACAGAAACATAAATAAGCACAGACTGTTATTCATAAACCTGTTGCCCTAGTGCATACTGGGAGGCTTTCCACTACACCTGCCCCTCTGGAATGCCACTATGGTATTTATTATAATCCCAAAACATGTTAGAAAAGTCCCTAAACCCAAAAACTTGGTATAGAAGAAAACAAGTTAGAACAAAGCCTAAATCTTAAATTTTTCGTTGCATCTAAATCCCAAAATGGACATTTGGGTACAAAAAGTAAACAGAATCCAAAAAAAATGATCACATTTTGATCTTGTCTGGGGGTCCTCAGGGGCTCTAAGCAACCACCTCTGCCTACAACTACTTGTGACAACCTGATCTTATCCAAAACAAAAGTAATTAATGTTTGATGTTTTAGACAATTAAAAAACATGTGCTTGATTCCAGGTGTCAGTCATCGACAATGGCCTGTTAAAGTTCTCAAAGCTGGAGGAACTGGTTCTGAGTGCCAACAAAATCTCAGAGATCCCTGCACAGAACTTTCCCAGCACTTTGAAGGTGAGGCAAAAGTTCTCTGCAGCCCTTCAGATTAAATTTATTTCCACAGGTTTCTGATGAAGTCATTAAATGGTGATTAACAACTGAATCATAAAGAAAGTTTAGCTCAGTTATGTCCAGTTGCAAAACATACATGAAATCATAACTTGTACGTCAAAGTCTAGGAGGTGTTGTGATGTAGTGATGATTTTTTTTTTTTTCAAAGATTTTGGAACTACGTGCCAACTGGTTATCTGCTCTCAACAGTCTCACCAACTGTACGCCTCCACGTCTACAGTACCTCAGCCTCAGCTCAAACAACCTTGGTCACCATCAGGACATCTCTAATCTTACCGGAAAACACTGGTTAGTACACACTCACACTCACACACACAGACAAAACACACACACACACACACACACACTCATACACACACACGAAACACACACACACACACACACACACACACACACAGGAAGTCAGCTGGTCTTAAAGAGGTAAACCAAAACCAGGTCAAATGAAAAGTCAAGTCAAGATGAGGCCTTTTATGTTGTGGTCTTGTAGAGGGACAGTGTGTCAAGGTTTTTTTATTTGCTTATTCATTTATTGTAGTTTTAAGACCTTTATTTATTTTAGTTTGACTTGTGCTCATGTCAAAATACAGCTGTCTTATTATTTGATCCAAAAACTCGGTATAGAAGAAAACAAGTCAGAACAAGGCCTAAATCTTAAATTTTTATCTAAATCCCAAAATGTACATTTAGGTACAAAAAGTAAACAGAATCCAAAAAAAACAGTAAGTGACACAGAAAGCCTGGGACAGTGTAGGGCTGCAAACAACTACATAATATTTTATTTTCATCATTTATTTATCACTCTGAAAATCATTCCCTTAATAATTTATAATTAATGAATAGAGTATAACATTTTTTAAAAATAGTAAAAAAAAAAAAAAATGCCCATAAGAATTCCCCAAAGATATTCAGCTTATATCACAGACATATCAAAAACTTGAAGAAGCTTGTGAATTTCTTCTCAATTAATTATCATAATTACCAATTTATTGCAATTCATTGTACCAACCCAATATTTGTCAACCAATTACTCATCTAATTAACTTACTATTTTGACTCTAATGCTCTGGCAGGTTTCTGGGGGCCTGGGGAAATAATGCCATTGTTGTGTGTAGTGAGCCCAAGAACAAAAACACACTCACTCACTCAAACACACACACACACACTCACACACACACACATAGTCTGGCTGCCCTGTAAACCCGATGGCTGTCTCTGACCTCAGGCCACAGCTGGTATGTTTGGACCTCAGTGACTGTGAGTTTCAGGACCAGCAGGCCCTGCTGAGCGCCTTGAGCACACTCCCCTGTCTCAAGACATTAATTCTGGAGGGAAACCCCTTCACCCTTGCACCCTCCTACCCGGGCTTCACTGTGGACAGTCTCCCACAGCTCTCTTGCCTGGACACCTCACGGATCTCCCCTGAGGAAAGACATCGTTTTAGGGGCTTGGCCAAGATGAGCGGTGAGACTGTGGACTGTGCTGTCAAATAGTATATCTGAGTGCTGTGAGCATGGGCTACTGTTTTTGTAGGTTTTCTTTTTAATTTTCCAAATTAACAGTTTCACAGTCATTACAGTTTATATGAGGATCGTTTTCCTTTGTACAGATCTGATAGTGGATCGCGCATCAGCCAGAGTGAGTGTGGGCAGAATGAAGGGAATCCCAGACCCATTGATGAGTGTGGATGAAAATGCTCCAGACTTCCCTGTCGTCACCTACAGCTATTTTATCACATACGAGTTCCTCGGTCATCACACACCCATTAATCTGGTGACGTATCTTTCAAACGCTAATCATTCTCTTTAAGTTCAGCGACGTCCAGAAGGTCATGTAAAAACTGAATTCAAAGCAAATGTATTTTTAGCATAACTTTGGATTTTTTTCATAACAGTTTCATTTTGTAAATGACTGATAATTCACAAATGTTTGCAAATATTTGTTCAACATTTCAAATATTTTATTAGATAAATTCCCATTTTTTTCAAGTCTGTCTTAAAGACAATACTCACGTGTCCATTTCAAGAGTCATTCATTGCTGTAATGGCTCTCCTTGTCCACACTGGCTGCAAAAAAGCAAAAAGAAATGCATTAGGAACTTCAGCTGACGCTAATATGTGGTTTCAACAGTCTGAGTAAGACAAAACAAGTGGGTATCTTGAATGAATTTTAGTAAACAAAGTGTCCAAGGAAGTGAAATGGTGAATTTTGTGCAAGAAAAAGGCAGTAATTTTACAAAATAACCACAAGATTAGGCAAAGTCAAACCGCTGAAGCCTTACATTAACTTCATCTGAAGTTTTGGAGTCATATTTACTCAGAGACAGAACAATTATAGCAACTAATGACTCTTTCAGGGAGCAAATGGGAATGTGTTTAATGTTTTGAGATCAACTTGAAAAATGTGAATCTGTCCTTTAATCTCAAATCCAAAAGTTCACAGGTAAAGACGTCATTCATGGCAGAAAACAAACGAAAATATCAGAGAGCTGCTAAGACATTTAATTTAATAGAGCAACATTTTGATCTCACATGTTCAGCATAACACTCGGTGGTTGCAGTCTGTCTATTTAAACCCTGATTATGTCTGTATGAAAAGAGCTGCAATAGAAAAGGAAAAATTTAAAAAACATTAAATCTATTAGATCACAAAAGCTCAATACACAAGTCACATAAATCAAACAAGAAAAATTATCACAGAACCTACGACATTAAAAAAATATTAAATTAGCTAATACAAACAACTTGCAACTTGCCACAAATTCATACCTAAGCTGTAACGTGTCTCCTTTGATGTATGAAAACCATTTTGTTGTTGTAGCTTAGGCAAAATAGATTTTATTATCTTTACACACAGAGTGCCATTTCAACAAAATACAATCAGTTTTTTATATGTGCTTTGTTTTGTGAGGTTATTCTAAAGCGAACATTAAACATTGCAGAATGTGAAATTTGGAAGTTTGAAATGAACATGTTCAAAATATTCCTCAGGACACTGATGAAGAACATCTGCACAGAAATAAACCAGTCAGTTATTATTATTTTGGTTTTGTTCACAGAAAGTTGACGGTGAGTCTAAATTTGAAACAGCGCATGTGACAGAGGACGGTTCCAGTGATGCTGACCAACAATCAAACAAGACCTGTGAAAGAGAAACGTCCAAAGCAGACAGTGGAGTCTCTATTGTCAATACTGAGGAAACCTGCCATGCTGCTGCACAAGGTGATAACAGTTCCCTTATTTGATCTGCAGTTTTCAGGCCTACAGGCGAATGGATTCCTGCCCGACAAACACAAATACTGATAACGCTGAAGCAGTTCTTTCTACAGAAAGATAAAAACCAACAGGTTGATGCCATTCAGTGAATTGGTATGACAGAGTTTGGAAATAATGTCAGTATGATGTTTGGGTAAATTAAACTTCGTAATTTATCCTGTATAACCTGGATGAACTTTTTCTTATCAGTTTCTACGGAATTTACACATATGCCTTCAGAGAAACGTACAGTCAGAGCGACCTGCGGAGAATTGTACACACTGGATGGAAATTGGATGACGAGACTGATCATTTATCAAGCTTTATCATGTGTCAACACTTTCCTTAACTTAGCACTCAATCTGTGGTTTGTTTGTATATTCTTTGATGTGTGTCTCTCTCACTTGCCAAAAGCCTGAATTATTTTTGTGTTTTTGTGATTTTGTACATGAAGTACCTTTTGTGTGTGTGTGAGTTTCGCTTACACATTTTGATGATTTCATTTCCTAGTGTCAAGGCACAGCACGTCAAAGCTGACATGGTCAGAGTGCATGGACTTCAGTGATGCACAAATGTATATTGTTAGTGATCTGGGAGGCTTAAAGAAATTCCTCAATCAAGGACTTTATGTTAGGATTGAGGAGGAAAAGGTAAAGAAAATAACGTTTGTGGGGTTAAACATTTAGATGCAAAATGTGTCAGGACTCATATTCTGGCATTTGACATTTTAGGTCCTATCATGGCCTGCTGCTTCTGAAGACATCCCAGCAGCCAAACCCAGTCGAACTGTCAAAGAGAAGAAAGGCGGGAAAGGGAAGGAAGTGAGCTTAGAATTTTGTTCCTATTGAATCACAAACTGTAGACACCCCTTGCACTGGTCAGCAGGTGGCCCAAATAACATAAGGATTATTGAGCCAATCTGATCAATAATCCTACCGGGATATCCTGAATGGTTCATTCACAGAATGGGGCATGAGGAGAATTACTGAATTACTGAAAATCTGGGCATGTTACTATGGCAACCAATGTGCTACAACTTAATGGTCACAGGCTTGTTTTCTGGCCTTAACTCATTTAAACCACCACAGATGCTCTTAATACTATTAGACTGTGGCCAGAGTTTGTAAAGTTGCACTTTGTAGAGGGCAGTAGTCCTGTCTCTAAATTATTAATGTGTACGTTAGAATGTGCAAGGTTTAATTTGGGGTAGATGATTAACTATATTATACAAATTTAACATTGTTGTATTAGTTTGACATGTTTTAGGGAGGGTGTTGCAGTTTTCATATTTTATATCATTATTACATAATAACCCTGGGGAGGGCTGCGTTTTTGTACGATGTGAAACATAAGGTTCAGCCTTCCTCAGCATCCAAATACTTTACACACTGTTCCTAAAAAATGTGGTCGATAACATGCAGTAAGATCACAGTCATTACATTTATTGCTCTGATGGAACTTAGTTCAAATTTTTATTTAGCCCTTGATATCAGTGCTTTACATGTGACTTTCATGTCTTGTGTTATGTAGCTAAAGAGGATTGTTATACGCTGGTCTGGTTTGAATCAGATAAAATTAGATCAATTACATCTAAACATTCATGTCATTGGTGTCTTCGTTAGTCTCCAATCAAATCTGGTTCCACCAAAGACAAGTCTAAAGACAAAAAGAAGAAATCTGTCCCAGAGCTGGTGCAGGACGCCCCCATCAGAAGAAGCCTTGGCTCTGTCCACATCCCCCTGCAAAGCCTGGTGAAAGGACATCATAAGGTCAACGTCCTCTGTGACCTTGGTGTCCTGCGCACAGAGTCTGAAGTGAAAGCTATGGCAACACTTGAAAAGGCAAGTTTACATGCAGAACAGGTGTCTACATAGCCAGGATGTTGCTGAGATAGTATGATCATTATATGTTTCATTTCTCTTTGAGTTACAAGAAACAACTGGGGTTCACATTGGCAGACACTCTAGCAGGATTTCTGATGTCCTAAACAGTGACTCTGACTATGAAAGGAAGACAAACTAGAAACACATGGGGCGTCCTACATGATTATAAATTGTTAAACTGACGATTGTTTCATTTGGCATATGTTTTTCACTCATCTGTAGGATCTGGGAAAGAAAATCAAAGAGGACAAGAAGACAGAGGACAAGGAATCAAAGCAGAGAGGAGGCAGTGGTACAAGGCAGAAGAATACAGCATCTTCAAAAGGTTAATAAGATCATTATCTGAATTAGTTAATCAGAGTTAGTTTTAAAATGGGATTGGCATAAATAAATAGTAGAAAATATGTCTGATAAAAGCACCACACCTCACCACTTTGTGAGTCAGAGCTGCTGTGGACAAACTATGATGTTATTCTATGGTTGGCCTCATTATATTGTACATGTGGTTTATATCTAGTAGGGGATATTAATGAAGAAGGCCAAAAGTGAGAGGCACACTTTGAAATTTAAAAACGTATTTTCTGTGTTTTGATTCTTCAGTCAGTAAACTCTTCTTTTCAGTCTCCTGAATCCTGTTCAATGTTGTGCTCTATAGGCAAAGGAAAGGGAAAGAAGGAGCGTGAGGTGGATGTTCACACAGACAACTCTCTGTCTACCCAACTGGAACCAGGGACTGTGGAGTTGAGTGTAGAGCTCGAGAAATGGCAGTCTGCGTCTGAAGCTCACCAACTCCTGCTACCGACCCAGACCTCCTGAAACATAGAGCCTGTTTTATCTCAATACAAGGTTTTTACAATCTACCCACTAGGAAAAAAAAACCAAAAACACAAAATTATTCTCCCTGCATTCCCTCCTTACTGCTGACTGTGAACATACCACAGAGTTGAACCGGATATTAAATGTATTACAATTTGATGTGGGCTGTGGATGTTGCTGCACAACTTTCCAGCCAAAATATGTTCTTCTAAATGCACTGGAAATAATACATTTCCATGATTAAGCCTACTGACGCACTTCAGTGAAAGCAAAGAAATATTTTCAACCCAAAACCTAAAGGTAAAAGAGCAGTCATACTATTTGCTTTCACTTTACACATGATGTCAATATAAGTAAAACTGAAAAAGGGGACACAATCAATCTGGAGGATATTAGTTTCCATTAAATGAAAGCTATTAAGTCACGAGTACAAACCAAGTAGCATAGTCCAACTGATGGAAAACTTTATTTTCTAAACTGTCTAGATTGTCTTGCTACAAGTATATTACCTGGCTTTGTGATCCTATTTGAAACTTCAAAGTGGTTTAATGTCATGGTACATGCTACACACAGATTAATGTTCTGCACATACTTATGATACAGAAAGAAAGTCACTACTCACAACGAGAGCGCTGCTATGAGTTGAGCAAACATGTTTAAATCCCCCAAATCAGCATTTATAAGCAGAATATAAACATTTAATAAATGTTTATAACACACTATGATCTAGTAGTATGCAGCTAAAAGGATATTACAAGTGTTTATTGATGTAAAGTATTTGTCAACAATTGTTTCTCTACGATGCATGTTTTACATTTTTAAACTGTTTTACTATGTTGTCATTCATTATCGACTCAGCAGCCTCGACCTATGGGTGTCCACAGGAGGAGTTATAATTGTTGAAATATACATTAAGACTTATATTTGCTTACAATAGTGTCTTTTAATCCATTTGTTAAATTTTTATATACAGCCTATAAATGATTGACAGGGGGACTTTCAGACATGTCTACTTAATAAATCCTGTCAAGTCCTACTTGATAATCTGATTCACTTATGAAGGTGCACACATGTTGTGTGTTACTTATGACAGTGTTTATAAACATCATACTTTGTTTAATCTGTGTGCTATGAACATATATTTTTAATTTGTTTTCTTCATTGTGAGTTAATGTGATCAGTCTTGGAAATGCTGAATTACTTAATAGGCAAAGTGAATAAATGGCCTGGGACACAGGCCTCAGGTTCACTATGAGTCACTTGGTTTGTAGTAATTTAGCTGACTGCAAATTTGTTTAGAACTATTCAATGCTGAAGTACATCAACTGAAATTTTGTGGGTGTGGTGGTTCCTGTTTATCACCTCATCTGGAGGCTCCTAAAACTGTAATACTGTGTTTACATCGTGCATATTTTTTAAGATAACTGTGTGTAAGCAAATTATCACTGATTTACTTAGAGAAAACCTGACAGAGGCCATATGAATACTAGTTATTTCCTAAACTCGGGCTTTGCGTAAAATATTATGTAAATGTCATATGTCGTGTATTGAGATCATTGTTCCTGACAGGACTTGGCAACAGGGTACAAGTATAATGCACAGACACTGTGCATAGTGATTTCAGTTGAACAATTAAGAGATGTTTGATTTTTAATTTATACATAAATTTAATTTATTTTTATACAGATATTCAAAACATTTTTAAAGAAATGCCTAAGTTTTATATTGTTCCATACAGAAATGATCTTTTAATTGTGAAGAAACTTTTTGGGAAGGGCACTTCACTGGAACTGAGGGCTTTCAGTTTAACTGCTTCTTTCTTACCAATTGTCCAGCAGTCCCTTAATGAAGACCATAAAAAAGTTCCTATTAAAGCCAAAAAACAGCACTGGGTTTCACTGCTTCACTCCAGGCAAGAGCGAGCAAATCCCCACCCCTTCACAAAATTACACACATACTATCAAACCTTTAAAGAGTACATAGTATTTCCAGGCATAAAAAAATAAACTATAGCTCACCAATTTCTGCGCAAATTGACAATTGTTTTTCAATCAAGTAATTTACAGTTTCAAATAAAGACCTTTTATGATACTATATTATCTTTGTAACCCCCGACAAGCTGTGCAATGTTAGGATATTGATAAATTAAATGATCTGAAGAAGTACATCACTTCTCCCACAATAATATGTCCACCTACAGTATCCCCTCACTCAAACAAACCAAGGATATTTATCCTTTCTCCTCCAAAGTCATTTACAATTACAAATACAAACTGTTAACTGCTGAATATTAATTTTCTGGATGAGATTCTGAGGAATCTGTTCTCCTTTAAGAGCGCTTAAGGGCTGGTGTGGACAATAAAGACGCTTGGCAAAAACAAGCACACAAAATGCACACACACAAACTAAAACCCCAAAAGCACTGCTTTATCTCACATGATGTGCAAATATAATGATTGTGCGGACGAGGGTTAAAAAGGCTTTAAAAGGTCTGGTCATCGTTACAGGATTCGGTCCAGTGGCCAAAGACCTCACAGATGTCACAGTAGGGCCGTTCTTCGCCCTTATTGCCATGGTAGGTAGTGTGTGGAGGTGAGTCGGGCATCTGCATTTGTGTGGGACAGTCCTCTGTGTCATGGAGGTCAAAGCAGTCGCAGATGTCACAGAACAGCCTTGGGGGAGGCTTCTTCTTGGCGGGTTCCTGTCCATGGCTGCAGAGAAAAGAAAGCATCTCTATGTGTAACTGGATGTCCAGTGATGTAAAAAGTTGAGTTGTACTGCCACACAGCTGCCGTTATTTTAATAGAAGTGTGCGACAGTCTGATATGAGTGGTACGGTATATTTTTAGTAATCAACAAAAGATGTATAACTATAAGATGTATAACTAGCTATCAAAATGCATGTAATAAATAAATTAGGATATATACCTTGAGTGTGTTGAAAGTATGCATGCAACAAGTAAGCAAGACATTGACACTGAATGTGCCTAAAGTGAGTTGTGTAGTCAATAGAGACAGGTGTTAAGTGCGCAAACAACATAAATCAGATCATACTGTAAGAAAAGACCTACACATACAAAGAAACATCCAATGGGAACTGAGGGCCATCAGTGTGTAAAAATAATGCATTAGGACCAATGACAAATTAGAATAGTTGGGCTGATTTAGCAACTTCAAGAAAAGAACCTGGTGATAATGGTAGAAAAATTCCCTAATAAAGAAAAGAAGGGGATGCCCTGAGGAGTTTGGTGGAGACTCCTCAGGGCTTATAAGGAGATGTTTGTTGGAATCTGGTTCAGTGCCTGTGTTCATGAACCAGCGTCTGTTTGCTGTATCTTACCTAAGGATCAGTAAATCTTAGAATTATCTACTCTTCTCTGAACAAAAGCAATATTGCTATTGAACTTAAGTGTTGCGGAAGACCCAACGATCTACTGGCCTT
This sequence comes from Seriola lalandi dorsalis, assembly GCF_002814215.2. Taxonomy (NCBI): domain Eukaryota; kingdom Metazoa; phylum Chordata; class Actinopteri; order Carangiformes; family Carangidae; genus Seriola; species Seriola lalandi. The sequence continues at coordinate 457,301 of NW_019524980.1, read as the reverse complement.
GTCTGAAGAGTTCTGCCATGATAATGGGACTTACCTATCATAGTTATCCAGCTCACTTGGATTATTCCCATTTAGAGCAGCAGCTGCCATTTTCTCAAGTTTGTCCTTGAGTTCCTCATTCTTCCTCTGGAGGTCAACGATGACGGAATTCAGAAACTCAATCTGTACAGGAAATACAAAACAGTAGTATCAATGTTGCTGTTGGCGCTGATAATCTATTGTCCATGAACTACTTTTCTTACACAAAATTTATGTTCAATATTGATATAGGGGTCTCCCTGTAAAGTGTATTAACTGTATTATGTGCCAAGGCTTTACTTCAATTCTATCACAAGGACTGTAGATAACAGTAACTACACTTTGCTATATCACCCAAGTAATTAAATTAGTCTTGAGTACGATACTGTGAGTCGTCAGCCAAAGAAAAATTTAAGCTTGGAATGAGTCACTAGGAGATTTCTGTAAAATACCCACTTATGATGAGTGAGTCTCACTGAGTAAAAGTGATCCTTGCAGATCTGATATTTGCTAAGCATCTATGATAACTGAAATTTTCCCTGGGAATTACAGGTATTGAGAAATCAAGCTTGATTTTTCTTTGGAAGACGTAGTTTTGTAGTATTGACACCAACTATAATGTGATCCACTGGACAAAACATAAGAGCCACAGTGACAGTGACAGACAAACATGCACAAGTGAAGCTGATGAAAAACATTAACAAACCGCTGCCTGATGGTGGTGTAGCATTGCCAACATCAGAGACAGGGCAGAGGAAAGGAGTTGGCATTTAAGAAAGAGAAGGAGAGGGAGAAGAAAAAAAAAAAGATTCAAATTAGGACCCACCTACTGCCAGACAACACACTCAAGTCATCACTGACACAGATAACACAGTATAACATTTTATAGTAAACAGAGGCTGGAAATGAGACGCAAGTGATGGTTGTAAGACTGATGACACGCCGTTAGCTCGCCACTTTGGGTGAAAAGTTCCACTACAACAGTGATAAAGATTCATTTGTCATATCAAGTATCCCCTGCAAGAGCTGAGATGATGCCAGAAGTTCAATATGCTCTCAATGAAATTTCAAATCTATTTAGACCCATTTCACCTCTGTGAAACATTATACTGTAACAGCTACATGAGTCAACAGTGAACTGTAAAATTCAGTTTACTGCTACACGAGAAGTAGTATTGTTAGTAAATGTAAGCAGCACAGTCATTTCACAAACAGCATTCAGAAAGATTGTTTCCATACGACTGCCCCAAATATGATGAAAATATAAATGACACTGGGTTATTGTCAAAACAAAAAATTGGGCAGGGTAGGAAAGTATCTTTACATTAAGTGTATGAATGGCAAAAAGCCCCACCCCCACCTATCCAGGCCTATGATTGGTATTATCCAGGAAAAGCAAACAGGATACACACCTGACTCTCTGCAGTCTCTTTATCCTCCCTTAGTTGGTCCAAAACTGCATCACCTGGAAACAACATCAAGAACAAGAATACGTGGAAAACAGGAGTGGACTCATTAATCACCTTTTCTTTTTGAGGTCATCTCACAGAGAACTGATCCCAGTGCTACCAGAAATATAAGCTGTAGGTATGATTTAAGCCCAGTATTACCTGAGGACTTGTTGATGGTTTCAGGCCCTGCAGCCAGGTCCTTCTCTAGTCTCCTGACACGCTCCTGTAGAGTAGCCTTGTCCTGTTCCAAGGTCTGAATTGTACCCTGGAGTGTCTTAACTGAGGCACTTTCCCCACGCAGTGCAGCCAGCTAAGAAGAAAACAACCCATGCTATTCAATGGTGGAAAATAGTTATGTTTCTTGGACAAAATATTACTCGTTACTCTAAAAGCATATTGTTATGATATCAACAGAAATACATCACCAAATGACAATTTATTGCAAACAATTGTCAAATTGAATTTGTGCTTGTATTAGCACAAATTCAATTTGACGATTACATCTAAAAAAGATAAGCAACAGAGCTTTCGTTCTCACAATCTTCTTTCAGGTTAAGCAGGCTGTAGATTGTTTTATGAGCACACGCAAAATGAAAGCAGGACATGATTATTTGACCTAGAAATTACATCCTGTTGGCCTCTGCAATGTGGGAAATGTATTTTCAAGGTCTACAGTCACTCTAAAGTCTTATTTACCAACTATGAAAAGAAAATGACAAAAGCTACATATAGGCTTTAACAGGCAATCCTGTTAAAAAAAAAAAAAAAGGCTGTGACCAAACATTCTCGTGTCTTCCTTTAGTCCAAGTGAATGTTTCTGCCAGATGTAATGAATTTTCTCAAGGTGGTCTTGAGATGTCACATTTAAGAGGCCAAAAATATCATTTGTGAGGTCACAGTGACCTTGACCTTTCACCACCAAAATCTAATCACTTCATCCTTGAGTCAATATTAATGTTTGTACCAAATTCCGCCGAGGCATTACAAAGATAAGTGAGGAGATTTTGATGTGAGGGTGCCAAAAAAAAACAAAAAAAACAACAACAAAACAGAAAAAACAAAAACAAAACAAAAACATAAATACATTAATAAAGAAGACAAAGTTTGTGCTTCAAAATCTTTTCTGTGTAACTCTTGACTTGCTTAAATTAATTTTGTGCATGCTCAACAGTTTTGTCAACAATTTGCCGTACCAGCTGACAACAAGAGAGTAACATTATGCATTAAATTCTCACCTCGCTCCCCAGCTTTTCCACCTGCTGGTCCTTTTCTGAGATTAAGGCACTGTTTTTATGGATGGACTGTTGGAGGGCGGCCTTCTCCTTGTCCAACTGTCCTTTCAAGGTGCTCTCACTATGAAATACACAATATCAACTAAATCTCAGAGATACAATATTTCTGGGCAGAAAAGAACTGGCCCCATTTTTTTCACAATGTTTGTCACCAGACCTATTAATCTGGAGCTCAAATTACTGGGCCATTATTATAAATACAGGAAACTCTACTGTAAAACTACTGTAAGTGCCATATAGAAAATGAGCCCCCAAAAAAGCTTTTTTTTTTTTTCCTATTTCAGTTTTTGGTCAAATTTTTTGGTACACTTGCTTAAATGGTAAGATGGAATATGGCATATGAAAAGATATTACAAATATTTTTTCATACAGTCATTGTATTTGACTAGGAAATAAAGTAAGAGATTCAAAGCACAGTGGCAAAAAAAACACCATTAAGTGAAAACATGTGAAACTGGAATGGGGCTGTGGGTACAATTACTTTTTGTATGATGACTTAGGATGTGTCATGCTAATGTTCCTATTTGTCTGCCTACACACATGTGGTTTATACAAAGGTACCATTACATGCTCACTGATGTCATATAATATTAAGAGTGTGAAGTACCTGAAGGCATTATTTGGCAGGCTTTAAAGGAAAAGAACAGCATGACATATCAATCGCTAAATCACAAATGCAATGCATATTATCAAATGTCACACAGATTAAACTATTTGTGCTTATTTTGACAACAGGCTTTAAAAATACCTCACATAATACTGGTGAAAATGAAACTACCCAAATTATAAAATGATCGTGTAGAGTCTTACCTTTGCTTCAACTCTTCCAACTGCTTTTTGAGTTTTGAGTACTCATCTTCAAGCTAAGGAAAAAAAAATGTTCAAATTCAATCAGCAGATCAACAGCTGAAATACAAAATGATCTGATACCCAAGATTTATGTAAGATTTTTTAAAATAAAGATGTTAAGTGTTGCACCTTCACAAGATCACTCTGGTCTTTGCGATTGTTATCAAGATCCTGACTCAGCTTGCTGTTTTCATCTTGGAGTATCTGTAGGGACTGCGACTTCACAGAAACTGCTTCTTTAAGCTCCTCACTGACAGATAAAAATGTTAGAATCATCTAAAAAATTCATACAACTCATGTAGACCATACATTGGCTTGTAGAAACCCTGTCACACGTCTCTCGATTTACTGTAAGTCAATAATTCCATCAAAGTATTCAAATTTAAATCAGACAGATTTCTGCTGAGTCAACAGAAAAGTTGGTATACTCACATTTCCTTGCACAGACTCTTGGTCCTCTGAGTTTCTGTGCAAAGCTGATCTTTGGATACATTCAGATCTTCTTGGTACTTGGAATTCTCTTTCTTCAATGTTTTTAGCTAAAACAATAATGACAAACATATTTAGAACTATAGGACATACAAACCAAATATTTCACTTAACTCTATTCCTCTTAGGCCCTGTTCAGACCTGGCATTAACAACCATCTCGGGTGATATGATCATAAGTGGACAGCTGTGAGTACAAATCTGAACGCACCCAAGGTGAATTGAAGACGAATTTGAGATCCATCACTCAGACCACATTCAGAGGTTGTCTGGGCGTTATGTGGCCACATTCTTTTAGCAGTGTGGAAGCAAATGCGTCTTGGGTCACATTGAAGGATTGCCTCCTCAACTGACATACTCTGCCAGTTTAATTAGTCCCACCACAGTTTTATAATGAACTAAAAATATTTTACTATTTCAAATGGCTAAAACTTTATCTTACAGCTGTGCGCAGTGCTTTTGATTAGCTCATACATGTTCACTTGCATATAAAACGGGGAAGTGAGATTGGTTCATGTGGAGACACATCTTAATGCCAGGTGTGAACTGACATACTGAGAGCTGTCCACTTGTGATCGGATCACTGAAGACGCATGTTAATGCTAGGTCTGAACAGGACCTTACATATACAGTATTGCTTGATAAGAGGAGCCAGTTCACTACTAGAGGCTTATATGAGCAATTTCCCTGCAATAGCCATCTCTTACCTGGGTCTCTATCTCTAGCTTGGAGCTCCGGAGGTCTTCCAACAAAGATTGGGCTTCGTTCTTCTCCTGAATCAAACTAGCTTTCTCTTCTGTCAGCTGTTTGAGAGCATCAGCAGTTTTTCCAGAGGCTTCTATAGCCTAAACAGTGCGCGAGCAGGAAATTCAGTAAGAACAACACTTCAAATTGATGACCCAAGGACCCCGGAATAAGGAAATTGCAAATACAATTTGAATTCAACCATAAATAAATTAACTGCATGCTTAATAATTCAGCTATCTTGATAACTGATTTAGAATCAGTTATCCAAATATTACTTTATTGGAATTTGTCACAACCAATCCCAAACAGAAGGTTGACAATTAACAACATAAATATCCCACTGGGGAAAATAATTAGTATATATTCTAAAATACAATATTACAACCTGTGGCCTCAGAACGGATCCTGACAACCTACAACCAACAACTTAACTGTAAAGAGTCAGTGAAAAAAAAGTTAGTCTCTGTAGGACTCTCTCAAATCCTATATAAAATTGTAGCAAATCCTTAACGCCTGAAAGATGCCGTACAACAACATATTTAATTATTTCTGTACATACTATTTGTTTTTCTAGAGATTTTGACCAAGAACTTAAAATTGGACTGAATGACATTGTAAAGCTTGGAGCTATAATTTCTATAAAGAAAAACTAATGAAAACTTATTTCACAGCAATATGCTGAGAAATACCCACATCTACCATTTTGTGCATTAACATTATGATGTATTAACATCAACAATGCATCAAATACAATCAAATGAAATATGAAACATCATCAGAGGGTGAGTGTGATCACCTTAATCCTACATAATCATGTACCCTAGAAAAATTTCACCTCATGTTAGATCACGTTATAAGCCCACAGGCAAAGGCTGGGAACTAGGGGTATAAATAGCGGTTAGTAAATGGAAGATGAAAGTTAGACACGAAAATAAAAGAATAGAGGAAAGGGAGACAAACCAGCATTCATGCAGTGAGAAGGTGCATAGCCCCAGCCACTCTAAGTTGTGTGTGTCAGTGATTACTACTGTAGGAGGAATACCTCAAGCTGCTTAGAAATGGCATTTTTTAGTTGGGACTCGAGCTGCCTGACTTGCTGGGTGGCTTCATCCATCTCCACCTGCAGGGCATTCTTCCGAGCTGTTAGGTTTGAGATGCTGGAGGAATTCTCTTCTTTTACAACAGCACAAGCCGATACTTCTGCAACAGCATTCTTGTATTGCTTTTCTAAAAGTTCTTTGTCAGTTTCTAGGCCCTTGACATCAGCCTCTAGTTGTTTCTGGCTAGCCTGCAACTTTTCCAACTCTTCACAGAGCCTTGACCGTTCAGCAAGCCAATTTTCTTGGCTTTTGTGGAGATAAGAAACATCCTGCTCCAATTTACTTTGTCCAGCTAAAAGGTCATCTTTCTCTGTGGTCAAGAAGGTAATCTGTTTTCCCATCTCCTCAAGCTTAGATAATAGCTCTTTTTTATCTTCTGTCAACTGACTGGTTTCTTGCTCTTGCTTCTTCAGTTGTGTTTTCAAAGCATCCATATCTTCCATAAAAGACTTGTTTTGCTTATCAGCATTCTTAAGGTTAGAGGAAAACTCTTTATTTTCTTGTGTAACTCTGGATAATGTTTCCTGCAGCTCATCAATTTGCTTAGTAAGACCATCCTTGTCAGATATCCTTTTTTTCCGTTCATTGGATTCAACCTCTAGTTGAGTCTCAAGAAGTAGCTTTGCCTCCGACATTGATTCAGTCTGACTTTGTAACTTCTGGATCTCCAGAAGCAGCCCCTGGTTCTCTTTCTGGAAGGACTGCACTTTTTTGTCAGTCTCAGTCTGCAACGACTGCAGATGCTGACAGTCTTTTGTAAGGTTATCCACCTGTTGAACAAGTTCTAAATTAGCCTTCTCAAAATCCATTTTTAGTTTACTATGCTCTTGAACAAGTTCAGTTTTGCCCTTGACAAGAGTTTCAATATCAGAGTTATGTTTCTGCAGTTTATTTTGTAGGTCAGTCTTTTCTCGTTTCAAAGAGGTCACTTCTGCTTCAAGTTTGTCTTTTTGCCGTTTGTTTTCCTCTAGCATTGTTGTTAAATGAGACTTCTCTTGAATAAGGTCAGCATTAGCTCTGCAGTAACCTTCCAAATGGTCCTTAGTTGTTCGAATCTCACTAGCTAGCTTATCACGCTCAAGTGAAAGAACATTTTTCTCAGATATGGCTTTTGTGTGCTTCTCTTCTAACTCTCCTTTCTCCCCTGCCAAACGCTCATAATTCATATTCTGCTGCTCTAGTGATGAATCCAGGCTCATCTTTTCCTTTCGAATAGCATGTAGAACCATCTCAGTTTCAGAATTCTGAAGGCGAAATGCTTGCTTCTCTTGCTCAAAAGATGACAATACTTCTTTTAATTTTTCGTTGGACTGAAACAGTTGTTCTGTTGAGATTTGAAGCTTCTCCTTTAATTCTTCTACCTCTTTGAGGAGTTCTTCCTTCTCATTATAGACCTTTCTTTGGATCGCAAGTAAGTCTTCCTTCTCCTGCAGAAGATGAAGTCTCTCAGAATCAGTCACCTGACTGCTTGTCTTGAACTCTTCTAGCATCTTGGCCAGGCTCATTTTTGAGGCTTTAAGTTCTTCACATTCACGGACAGAGCTCTCCAAGTCTTTCTTTGTAACAGTGAGCTTATTCTGAAGCTCCTCCTTCACTGTCTCAAGGCTATTTTTATCCAAAACAAAGGCACTGATTTCACAATACATCTCCACCTTCTCTTTTGTCAATGTTTCTGTGAGTGCCTGCAGCTGGGTATTCTTCATTGTAAGATCTTCTTTTTCTAAGTTTAAAGATTTAAGTTTTTCCTGCAATTCAGCATTCTTAGCATCAAGAGATTTTTTGGCATTTCTAGCAGCATCTCTCTCTAAAATTAGATTGTCCTTCTCACATGTGAGCTTTGAGCTGCTTTCATTGAGGTTCTCTTCAAGGCGGTTCCTCTCTTTGCAGACATTTTCATAATCCTCAAGTAGTTGCTTCCCTTTAGCCTGAATTTGCTGGATGTCCTGCTGATGCTTTAGGAGCAAGTCATTCTTCTCTGCATATTGTTTTTGAAGCTCTTCGATTTGGACCTGGTGTTCACCTTCAGTATGCTTCAGGTTTGTGTTTTCAGTCTGCACCTCATGTAGAAGATCTTTTAGCTTCTCCAACTCAGTGTTCAATGAAATCCTTTCTTCGTTTGAGCGCTTGTTGTTGTTGAGCAATTCCTCTTGATTTTCTGAAAGCTCATCTCTGGTTATTAGCAGTTCTTTATTATGGACAGAAAGCTCCTGGTGACTAATCTCAAGGGCAGAGAACTTTGTCTGCACATCTGAAAGCTGTTTCTCCAGTTTGTCTCTCTCAGCCTTAACATCCTCACTTTCCTTACAAATGGTTTCCAGATCTAGACTCTGCTTTTCCAGTTTTCTGGACAATTGTTCAACGTCATGCTTGTAGGAGTCAAGCTCAGCAGAAAGACACTGGAAAAATAAAGATGAAAGGAAAAAAAGTAGGGGAATATATATATATGCAGGGAAAAGTAAGATGAATCAAAAAATAAACCAAGCAGATATGGACATAAGTGATATGGTTTTGGAAATGTTAAGCTGCAGAAGCATCAAAAATGGTAAAAGATCGCACCACAGCTTACACCACAATGAAGAGAAAAAAAAAAAAAAAAAGTGGAACATTTTCACTTCAACCCTTACTTACTTTAAATAAATATATTAAATACACTGATGCCAACAAATTTTACTGACATATAAACAAAGAGTGGCTGATAGCTGCCAGAGAGTATAATTATATCATTTATAGCATCTTATACAGCACTTACTTGAATTACTATGGGGATCCACACTACATACATATTCTCCATGTGTATTATTGTATTGAAAATGAAAAGAAAAATGCGTTTCGTGATGTACAAATTTCACTAACTTTTACTTACTGACTGTCACTTGTACTATCTTTTTCTTAGGAAGTGAAAATGTTCTACTTAAATGCAATATCAGGCTAATAAACGATGCTAGCAGGGGTTCATAACAAAAGCGGTTATCAGCTATTGTAATTTGAAAGAACATTTCAATCAGTAGCTAAACATATAGTATGCCAATTGTAACTAGTGACTGAGCTTGAACTGAACTTGAATCCTTCCTAGTGCATAACTATCTATTGAGCAGCCCGAACAAAATTTATTTTACTGTGATCTGTTTGTAAGGCTTTTCCAATAACCATAAATTGTCTTAAAATACATTAAAGACATAATTTCATAAAGGTGAACCCCTGCAAGCATATAGCACTCCAATATAGAGCTAAGATGAATATGAAAAAGGAGGTTATTGTCCTAAATGTCAGGAGGGAACTTATCACAAATAATCTGTATGATGGTAAGAGTGAAAATGTTGTTGATAATACACATTAATCACTGACGTTAAATGAAGGGAAAAATTGTTACACAGTTACAAATAGTCTCCCATAACTTTGTTGTAACATTCTCTTTTAGAGTTTAAACTGGTGTTAACTTCTGTGCTGTGTTTAAAGGGGCTATATGTAAGTTTTCTTGGCATATGTAAGCTTCAGCCATCATAATGTTTACAACACAAGAAGTTATAATACGCCCCCAGAGCAGCATTACTTCTTCAGGGGAGACTGGACGTCACAATGACTTGCTATCGGAAAGTCATGAGACAGGCTGGCTGGACTGGAGCTATCTGGTGAGCATGCTAACTTCAGTATAAGAAAAGCAGTGATAGAAATAGAAGCAAAACAAGAGTTAACATTGGTGTTGCTTTTCACTGCTCCATACAGCCCTTGGTGAGTAAAGGAAGTATGATGCTGAATTCATCACAATGTTTCTTCTAGACTGGAAAGCAAAGAGCTATTAATGCCATTGTTGGCTGTGCAGTAATGGCAAAAACTTACATATAGGTCCTTTAAAAAACAAATTTTCATCTACAAATAGGAACAGTGATATTTTTCCTGATGACTTGATCAACCATTAACCCATTAGTAAAAATATATAATAAATAAAGCATAATTTTTACATTACACTTTGCAGAGAACTGAAATCACATTGATTCAACTAATATGTCTGTGCCTATGTGGGTTTGTCTTTACCTGAGCCTGTTCCTTGTATGACTGTAGCTCAGACACCGACTTCTCCAGCTCCTGGGTTTTGTCCTTGGAGGAGGAGAGTTCCTGGTTTAACTTGTCAACCTGACTCTGCAGCACCTCAAGTTCCTTCACATGAAGCTCTGAGGCCTGACACAAGGATTTCTCTTGAGAGGCCTTCAGCTCTTCAACCAGGCTCTCACCTTGTTTAACAGCGTTCTCCTAGAAAGGTTGGTGAAATGTGACAGGCAATAACTAATCACATTACAGCATTTCTTTACTTGTTTTAAAGCATCCAGTTACTTAAGTAGACACTTAAGTGGGAGATTTTAAATCAAGTATTTCAAATCTTAAGGTCTATAAAACTAAATCTTAAATTATCTGACATACAATTCTCATTTTGTGAGGGCCCTAGAATACTAACCAAGGTAGCAATCTTTTCCTGAAGGCTTCTTATTTGAGACTGATGTGCATCTCTGGTCTCTTTCAGCTCCTGCTCTTTGCGGGACTGTTCCTGCTGGAGTTGTTCATTAAAGTGTGCCACCTTCTCCTTCTCCTCTGCAACTTGACTCTGTAACTCCTCAAGCCTCCTGAGTGATGACAAAAAAAGAGTCAGAGAACAAAAAAAACAAAACGTGATCTGAAGTTCACAAATTAGATGAAAAATAAATTGACTTAAATAAATCCTAAAGCAGGGAATAAAACAAAAGCAAGAGATTTGCATATTGATTATAACATGTCAATGCAAAGTAAGTATCCACTTCTAACATGACTGATATAATTAGTTTCAAGTGCAGTAATAAAGTAATATAAAAGCAGGGAATAATGAAATGGGGTAGGCCTACCTTTCTTTCTGTATGAGGTCTTCATTCATTTTGGTCAGCTGTACTGAACTATCACCAGATGCCTTCATCATGTCTGAAATATCATTTTCGAGCTTGTTTTTATCCTTTGAAAACTGATCAAGCTTTTCATCTGCAGTCTTCAGCTTCCTCTCAAGCCCTGATTGAAAACAACATGAGTTTGCTTGTACGATCTACAGGTTTTAAAAATATACTACAGCAATAACAAACAAAAGAATGCAGTTTGAATAATCTCACCAGCAAGTTGACTTCTTAGAGATTCTGATTCTGTGGTCAGGGATGTGCACTTCTCTTCCTTCTTGCTGAGCTTCACAAGTGTTTCTGCAAAATGTTACATTTTAGATTCTAGAAGCTGTTGTAAACTGAAAAAGGCAAAATGCAGCAGATGACGGGAAAAGGTGGAAGGAACAAAGAACAACTGTTTAAATTATTTACCTTGCATAGTTTTTGCTGATTTTGTCTGTTCCTCTGTGCTTTCAGCCAACTTTTGTTTCTGTGGGGAAAAATCATTTTACATTATACAATATTTTTGTATGATTTTTCAGCATTAGAGAAATTTACAAGTCAAAATTTGAGGAGTGTTATTTTCATGGTTTATACAGGGGTACTTTAGAAACAGTGACACAATTACATACTTTGTTCATCAGAGAACACTTTACATTAAAAAGCCCAGTGATTTAATTCCTAAAACAAAACAGACACTTTATCCACATCCAATATTATGCCATAAGCCTCACCAAGCCTCCAAGTTCCTGTTCCAGGGTGTCCTTCTCCTGCTTTACAGTGGTCAGGGTCTGCTGTAAAGAAAGGACTTCCTTCTTTTGGCCCTCCAACTGAGAGCTCAATTCACTAACCTATAGCACGTCAAGTAAAAAAAAAAAATTCAGTAACAGCAAAGAAATCTGCACATTAAAACTGAACATTAATAAAGCAATGACCAACAATCATTGTCTGAAAATGCCATACTTGACAGAAGTAGTAAGGACACCACTTTGCTAAAGCATGGCAAATACATATAGAAATACACATACCATTGAAATGGGAAAGGAGGTGAATAAAAACCCACCTTAGCGCCCTGATGGTTTCCTTGGTTCTGAACATCCTCTAACTGACTCTTCAAGGTCACAACCTCCTGGTTACTTTGTGCTACTTGGCTGCGCAGAGCAACCATCTCTGCCATCTGCTCTTTGGTTTCTCTGTCCTTGTCTTGGGTCTGTTGTGCCAACATTGCTTCTTTCTCCTCAAGCTCCTTTACCCTAAGTTCAGCAGTATGAAGCTTTCCAAGAACATCTTCCATCTCCACAAGGTGCTGTTCCTCTGCTTTTTCAACGCTGGACCTCAGCGACTCCTCCAGTCGCTCCTTTTCTTCAGTCAAAGACAAGAGTTGTGCCTTCAGGGCCTGCATCTCCCGAGTCCAAGCTGTGGTGTCAGCATCATGTTTGGCTCCAGCCTCCTCTAGAGCCAACTTGTGCTCTACCTTCAGTCTCTCTAGTGCACTTTTGGTCTCTACAAGCTCTTCTGTCTGGGCACCACCACCTTTGCTGAAGGACACCTTTAGCTCTTCCATTGCTTGCTGGTGAGAGGCAATGGCAGATTCCAACTTAGAACGCCACAGTTCAGTAATGTCAGCTTTCTCCTTCTCAGCTTGACTTAAACGCATCTGCAACTGCTCGTTGTCACCAGAGATCCTCACAGATGTAGCCTGAAGCTGGGCAACTGCCTCACTGTGAGTCTTTTCTTTAGCTTCTAGCTTCTCCTTGTATTTTGCCAGCTCTTCTTGCTGCTTAGCTTCTTGGGAAGTCAACTGATCCCTAAGAGAATTTATCTCTTCCAGAAGAGGAGAAAGAGTAGCGTCAGAGTCCGCTGAGCCTTCCTGGGTCCCAAGACGCAGCTGCAGGTCAGCTACCTCTCTTGTACGCATTGTAAGGTCCTTTTCAAGCTCCATTATACGGGATCTTTCCGACACAGTAGCAACCTTTAAAAGCAGAAATCTTGCATTTAAAAATGTGTCAGAATCTAACATACTGGACCAGTGTGAACTAACAAAAGCTTATTAAGAGGCTTATATCATACTTAACTATTATTAAACAAATGAAAAACGAATTAGTAAACTGAAATAATACATAAAGCTCTTGGTAACAGTGACACTATGCTTACTGCGAGGTAAGCTGTTCAACTTGCTTGGGTATAAAACCACTGATCCCAAAATACAAGGTGTTATACTGACCTCTTGTGGCTATAAAGGGTACAAAGAATGGAAGTGAACACTGAAAGCATGAATGGAGCTACAGCATTGTGCAAGACATTTTCCACCATCCATTTAATTAAAAGGCTTCATCACTGAATTAATGCTATTTTTGAAGAGAATTATGTACTAAGAAAAATCTATAAAAACGAGTCTTAGGGAGAATTGGCATGTCCTATTATTTTTATATTAATCCACCTATATACCAAATCTATGTTTTTTCAATGTTCTCAAACATGCATCTCTTTTAGCTGCTTCAACATAATATTTAACAGCTTGGTTGAGTTTTCCTCAAAAATCAACATTTTCTTAATGAAATCATTTGCAAAAAGGATCCTATAGAAACTATGGTCCTCATCCTCATGACACTACAAGACACATATTTTTACTGATTCTTCTCATAACTATAATACACTAGGGGAACACAACGATGCATAGTCTGGGAGGTGGAGCAGGTTTTAGACTAGGATAATGCAGGGACACCAAATAAGCAGGACAAATGGATGCTGGGAAGGACTGGGGAAGTAGAACATAGGATAACCAAGCTAATCAATAATAACTGATTAGCTGGGGACAAGGGGGAAGTTTGTCTGTCTGGTTAAGCAGTGATACCAGTAAAGCAAAAGTGAGTTCAGTTTTGAGTAACTTATTGGAAAATAGTACAAAAGAGCGGTCACTCGAGACAGCTGAAAGATGCATGTGGTTATTTGTTTGACAGTTATAATAGAAATTTATATTTTTCAATGTAAAATAATTTTGAATCAATCAATTTAAATGTAAGGGAAGTTAATATTTCAAAAATGGTTACAGAATTCATGCTCAGCTAATTCCACAAACTGTGATGCAGAATTTGCAACTAGAACTTTAAGCAGAATGTGATTTGAGCATTTAAACAAACCTCATACATATAGTAGTTTATTATTTGATTTAATTTGTTTGCTGTCAAAGCAGGAGTACTGTTTTTCTCATGTGAAGCTGGAAAAATGCATTTGAGGTGTTCAATCGCCACAAACCCATACAAAGCAAAGCTCCAGTTACTGCTTGGCACCTCTCTGTACCCCTTGCAAATGTTTTGGCCACTATCCCCGGCCCAGGCCCTCTTTTCCAACGCAGCACGCTGCAGAGCAGAATTCATTACCCTAGTGTCTTCTAACTCTCTTTGGAGTTTCTCAGCTTTGGTCTTTTCAAAGAGCAGGCTCTGTTCAAGCTCCTTAATGTGGGCATGCTCCAGTCTGGTCTGCGTCTGTTAGTAAACAAGGGGGAGAGGAAGAGAACACACCAGTGCCACCATCACATGCCAGCCCAACACAGACAGAGAGGGAAGGAGACAGGATAGAGGGGTTTGGACAGTGATTATGGAGATGGTGTGTGTGTGTGTGTGTGTGTGTGTGTGTGTGTGTGTGTGTGTGTGTGTGTGTGTGTGTGTGTTTGAGTATTTAGGAGGTTCGGTAAAGGATATTGGGTGGAGGTGAGCAGTGGTGGATGAGTGAAAATGGGATGATATCCAATGCAGAACTTTCAGGCTGTGCCATTAAGAGCTGAACATAAGGAATTTTGTGAAAGAATGATGGAAAGTACAAGACAGGCAGCAAAAGAAGGGGGGCATGTGTTATGGATGTTCAGGGTGAGTATGTTGATGGAGGCAATTTAGAAGTAACCATGCAAAATAGACACCTGGTGAACAAAGCACGTTGATTGTTATTATACACAGAAACTTTTATAATGTGTCAAGCCAGCAAGTAGATAGCATAAAAATGACTTCACCATGTCATTGAGAGAAAGCAGTGATGGTTGTTTTCTAAACCCTACACTTAATTCTGTAATATGAGGTTAATGCATTATATCATACAGAAGATATCTAATGCTGTAGAACTGTCATATTAAACTGACAATAGAAAGTCAATACAAAGACAATTTCTTTTGTATTTTTTGTATTTTCAGCTACACCCCCATTATTTACTGCACTGATCCAAATATCTTGTTTATTTCACTCATCTTATTTAGGACTTTGGTCTAGATTTCGTACAAAACCCTACAGCATTATCAGCCTCCACACTGCTTTCTCTCTTTCGTGATAAGGCCATTGCCCACACTGTATAATGTAAGTACTGTATAAGAAACCACCAGCTATCAGACCACCATGTGCAGGATTTGTGACGAGCTTAAAAGAAATCAATCAGTAACAAGCATGTGGGGCTCAAGAAACAAAGGATTCCCTTTTGACTTCTTGGTATTGTGTGTTATGAGTAAGGGTTTAATGGCAACTTAATGAAGCATTTCCTGCTTCTAGTCATACATGTTACCAAGTGTATGTTAACTTAAGGTTTCTTTTTGAAAGGGGAATAGCACCTTTTTAAATGTTATGTGTGTTATGTGACATTCGGTCTTCTGTCTGACAAAGTTAACTATCATGTCTAACTAACTATTTGAAATACTACACTCAAAAAGGTAATGAATGAAGCAAGGAAAGGTGTGACTATAGAAGTATAACAATTACATTTTGGGGCTCACTGTACATTTCATTTCATTCTGATTGTAAAAACTTAGACACTGTATGTAGCCACTTTTCATTTTCTGTGTAGTTATAAAATATAATTTAGCTTGAGAAAATGTATCTTTATATAAAATTTACATTTGAATTCTTAAGCTGAGTGTTATTCCCCTTTTGTTGTTGTGGGTAGACTGAATTCAAGTCTGTGACTGGGCAGTGGAATGACAAGGGAGCATCTCCAGTGGTTCCATGCTGAGCACTGGACCAACATGAAAGACGAGGACGAGAAAAGGAAGAAGAAGCAATAACATCACATCACTGAACAGGGAGGCACTGAGGGTTATAGCACAACATTAGTACACCTTCAACCTGAAGTCAACACAGCATTTCTGAGTTTGGCCTGTTTGAAGTATTTTTTGTTGGTGTTTTTCAAGCTGCATGCAAGTTTTTAATATATCCACAGCTGTGAGTAAATAATAAAGTGTTAGTATAAATGTTTAAAAAAGAAGATAAAGGGGTATTCTAACCCTGTAGCCCTCATTTTAAACATCTATTTTGAGTTCGGATGCCTTCGGGGTAATTGAGATGGTTCCTTGTGTAGCACTGTGGAATAAATAACAAATCCTTTGATCAGATATGAACAGAGATACCACCGGGCCCCAGTAGTCTGCATATCCTAACTTGGGATGAGAACATGACTCACTTGAGAAAAGGAAAATGAGTAATCGGAGGCTACTGTGTTGAATTACTGTAAAATATTATGTGAAGGAAAAAGCAAAATGCAGGTCCCTTCGTAACACTAGGACAATAAACTCTTTTATCTCTTCATAACAGGCAAACATTAATAACATTTTCTAGTGATAAGTTCCCTAAATATATAATTTATCACACCACATTAAGTCTCCCCCTAGGCTCGTACTACAACATTAATATGCCTGTTAACTAGACAGGTTTACTGACCACATGAAGCCTCATTATCCTTTAAGCACATCATCTAATGCTAGATGAAGCCAGTTTCAAACTGCCCATGCAAAAACGCGTAGACATGTGATAAGTTTCTACTGCTAACACAAACAAGAGATAATGCAAATGCTGTATCTGGACTTGACTATAGCTCTGTGACAAGGGATACCAGTTAATTTTATGCAATCTTAGAAATGCATTGGACCTGCACCCAAGAAGAGAGACGAATGTAAACAAATTAATTAAATTACTTTCTTGACATGGATAAAGAACAAGGTTTATGTGAAATGGAATCCTGAGATGGAAACAGGATGCAGGGTGACTTGAGTGCCTGTTGCTTTTGACTTAATATTGAAAATTTACATTTTAAATCAGTGGGACAAAAATGTCAAGTTAAACATCCGTGACACTTTTTTTCATTTAAAAAAAATAGCAATGTCTGATTTAATATTTTTGCAGTGATCAATGTTTTTTCTTTTTTTTTTTTTTTTTTAAAAACACAAATCTAACAAAATGTGTAAGTTGCAATGGTGTTGATCTGTGTTGTGCATTTACCTCCAAGTCTCCTTTGGTAATGCAAGCTTCCTCTACACGGAACTGAAGGTCCTCCACCTTCCTATTTAACAGAAAAAAGCAATCTTACTCAAGCTTGTTAATTGGGGAACAGCCTTATTTTAATGATTAAGAGAAAGATAAAGCCTACGCAGGCAACCCTCTTTCCTCACGACTTTAGAAGACTAATATTATACCAGCATTATGATCTTAACTCTCATTTTCTCTAAACAAACTAAAAAAAGACCTTGAAATATATAGGGTAAGTATAGATACTGATATGTCAGCATCATTATGGGGTCATAATAGATGGTTACAAACTGTCATGGTTGACTGTGTGCCTCTGACTTGTCATACCTCTGGGAATCCTTACCTACGTTCCTCCTCCAGCTGATTCAGCAGTTCCACTTTGTCTTTGTCTGCAGCTTCGACCAAGGCACGTAACTGATCCATCTTAGCTTCCATCTTCAACAAAAAGATCAGACATTGAACAAAAAAAAATTAGCATAAATTACAAGGCAATAAAGAGATTCTCTAATTCTAACAGTAATCTAGGATCAACAGCAGGGTAATCCAAACTAATCAACCACTGGGTGATCTGACCTGCTCCTGATCATCCCTGAGCAGACTAATTTCTTGCTCCATCTCTCCAACATGGCTAGTGGCCTTGGCAACCTCAGCTTTCTCCATGTCCCTCTCAGCCATTAACTGCTCAATATGCTGCTGCTTCTCCTTCAGTGCCTCCTGCAGGGCTGTAGTGCCTGAGATCTTTCGATTATACCGTGATGATGTCTCGGTTAGCTATGGAGAGAACAGAAGAGAAGCTTGGTCAGACTGGTAAGTAAGCAAAGCATAAAAGAATTGTATGAGTACATCTTTACATTTTTGTTACTGAGTGTGTCCATGTCTCACCAGGCCTGTGCGGCTGGGCTTGGCACTGACAGAGGATGCCACAGAGCTCATGGTACTGATGGAAGAGGCACTAGGGCTTCTCTTCAGCCCCGATGGTGTGGCCACTACTTTCCGAACTGTTGTTTTTGCTTTGGCTGGCGTGGTGGAAGGGAAGCCAATGCGTGTGACTTTATGCACTGGAGCAAATAAGCCATATTTGGGCTGGCACTGAAAATATCTGGGGACAGATAATTGAATACAATCATGATAATGGAAGTTATAGTATACATATCCACATATGCATGTGGATGACAAGTATAAAACCTTTTATTATTAATTAATTATTATTATATATTATTAATTATTTACAAACCCAGTGGCTTATGTACCTTGTGCCTGCCACTGCCCCGTCATTCTTTCCTAAAGGCTCATCCAATTCCACACCACACCACTCGCCTTTGGCAAAATCTGTTTCTCCAAGGAAACGTACGACTCCTGCCTTTGTACCACCAACCTGACAGGAAAATACAAAACATTAGCCATTATTTAATCCCCTCAACAGATAAGGGAGGCCTAAAGACTAATCAGCTTTGCCTGGTAATAAACCCCTGAGATAATTCCATCAAAGCAACAGGAACAAACGTGTGCCAGCTTTGAAAATAATGTGGCAAACTATCAACATGTGAAACTTTCTTTTTTCTTATAATTATTTAAAAAACACACAGCTGTAAGGTTTACATGATATTAAATTAGTGGTAGCACATTTCCTCTGTATCCCAATAGGCATGAGTGACACCTCCTCTTTAAATAATGTGTTACACAGCGTCCTGGCTGAGGAAAGGGAGAAAAAAGGGAATCTGTAATGAGGAAGGAAGGTGCTCATCAAGATATAATCAGACCTACAGGACTGCACACAGATGGTGACTGCACTCAACAGTGTTAGTAAAAGTACTCCCACTGACTCAGAGGTGGAAGTTTGGTGACATGAAGAGTAAGATACCATGTATCATGTGTTCATTTCTCTGAGATTGCTACACTGAAGAAAAGGAGGGTTCTGTGAGTCATGCGACTCTAAACAAGCATTGTTGCTAATGCCAGTTCTGCTAAAGAACAAAAAAGGAGTGTTAGACTTCAGTCACTTAGCTTAAATATCGACAGAAGGACAAGTTATCTTTTTTGTTTTAAATAATGTAACAAGCTTTACCAATACACGGTCACCCATCTTCAGTTCCCTTTCCCCTTTCTTGACTGATCCGGTCTCTGAGAGGTTGGAGATAGATTCGCTGTTGGTGCGTGCAAGGTTGGAAGATGGTGTAGCTGGTGTAGTTGGTGTAGTGGTGGAGGCCTTCTTGCCTGCTGTGGTAGTTGAGGGTACAGTTGATTTTGTGGCAGGTGTATGCGAGGCTACGCTACCAACTGAAGGAGTGGGTGATGCAGCTCGGGAGGGCGGTGCCGTCTGAGTTCCATTAGCCTCCCCCTCTGTGCGAGACAACTTGGATGGTCGTGTAAATATACCTCGCAGGGCTTCACACTGGAAGTAGCGCACCCCTGCCACTGACCCATCATTCTTCCCAATTGGCTCATCTAGAACAATCCCTGCCCACTGTCCTGGGGCAAACTGTGTCTCTCCCAAAAACTGAATGTAGCCTGGCTTATTCCCATTCACCCAGACCCGTTCCCCAATCTGGAAGCTCTCTTCAGAATTTTGGGCATCTCCTCCACTGGCACTTGCAGCTGATTTGTCGGCCCCAGCAACTTTTGCTCCTGCTGATATATAAGGGGTGAGAAAGAGAACAGTTCTTTCAAAATCCATCAGTGACTCGGACTGAATCATCATGCAATTCTGAAGTTCCGTCTTTCCTGTTAAATGTGTTTACTTACTAACTTTAAAAGAAAGTGTAAGTGAACCTTGAGTTTAGAATATCTTAGAACAGTTGTGTGCTTCCAAAGTAAAGAATCATCTCCATGTTCAATATTAAAGTCAGCATCACATCTATAGTGACAGTAATACTGCTGTGGTGAGAGAAATCTAGGCTAAATGTTTGAAAAGCTGGCTTTAACACTCGAACACAAATCATAAATTTTGGCAAGATAGTGGTGTAAAAGCTGTGATGCCTAGATCTCCTTGATGCCACCACCAATGCAAACACAAAACTGATTCACTGCTCTTTCCCACATTTTGTGATCAGTTGGAATATATCAAATCACATAGGTGCCCTTTTTGTCATTATGTTGCACAAGTATAAACAATTGTTTTAAGCAAGGGTCTGACATACCAACTGCCTATTCAATAGGCCTGGGCAATATCCAAAATTTAATAACTTGATACATTCCAGCCCTAACATTGTGATATCAGATATTGTATTTTAGTGTTTTATTTTATGTTTAAGGTATAAGTGATGATACCACTAAACGCATTTAATGATGATCTGACTTGGCAGCAGAGCAGATAGATAGATAGATAGATAGATAGATAGATAGATAGATAATATAATATCACAATATTTTATATAATCGAATATCGAATATCATTAAACTTTTACATCACTTATGATTTAATGCAATCAAAAAACTCTATTCAGCAAACACAAAGGAGGGCTTATTGTAGTGCATATCCACGGGGATGTGAGACAGAAGAGCTTGTTAATGGGTGTCTTATTTTCTACAGTTGTGTTATCAGTTCTATCCATCCCATGAAATGACCACCTTGTTTAGCTCTTCTGATGGAAGCTAGATGCCAAATTGGAGACTACTGCATGAACGTATACAAACTAGTCTGAGCTACAAGGTGTTACAAGCTGAGCTGTATCATAACATCATAACAAAGTGAGACCTGCCAACCAGTATGGAGAAAGTGCAGCACAATGTGTGATATAATGTCACAATCACAAGCCCTACTGAAATGGGACAAGAAATGAAATCAAGTTGGTGCCAGCACCACAGGTATCAACCAACAACCCCTAGCTACGAAACATTCAATGGCAAACACTAAACTGTCACACTTTCACAACAAGATGAGAAGCTGGACACCAAGAGAATCTTACCTGTGCTGGGGTTGGTCTTGGGGGCTCCTGTCCCAGGTGGCCTAGCTATCTTGCTGGGCCCTTTGATCCCACTGGGCTTGGCTGTGCTCATGTTTCTTCCTGTGATCTGTTAGACCCACAAGGCTTGTGTCCGTCAGTGGGTACAGACTGACCCCAGACCATCAAAACAATTGGTTGCAACTATGTGTTGGCGAAGTTGTTCTCTTCGCACCAAAAAAAAAAAAAAAAAAGTTTTGAACAAAAATAAAAACCAGGAAAAGGGAGGAGGGAGAAAAAGTGGTGCTCACAAAAAGGACCCTGTTTAGAGAGGGGGAAAAAAGAAACATTACATGACTTTGTTTAAACTTACTCAAATATATTTTACCAGGCACTCAAGGTATCACTTATGGCTAATTAATCAGGAATCTAATTATTTACCCAAGTTAATTCATCATTAAGGTAGTAAATGTATGTTGTATTTGCTAACTTCTTTCAGCTCTGATTCTGTGGGTGCCACTGACAGCAATAATTTATTTTGAGTAAACTAATGAATAGCAAGTACAGATATGACTTTGAGACATGCTCATTGACTTTGTTTTTAGTGCTCTGTTAATGGACGCATTTTGTTTCTGTTATGACAACGAGCTCCTCAGCAAACACCACGTCACAGTAAGACCTAAAAATAACCTGTCAAAGGCCAGCCAATATGTAGTCTATTTTGCTGCCATCATGATCTTCTGAATAGCTCATCATCTGTGACCTTGACCACAATACACACAGTACCCAAAACACTTTGTTTCACTCAGTCTATCATTCTGGCACATGAAATCATGTAAATCTGGTTGGCAGCTTTTTCTAAAATGGGATTACCGTAGAAACACAACCACCACCAGCAGGAGATTACCATGTTGGTCAGATGTCCTCTCCACAGAAACTGATGAAACTACTATTTAAACATGTTCTCCCTGTTGTTAGGTGTTTTGCAATATGGCTGTGTGAAGGTGGCATCATGATAGGTTTTTATACAAGTATTGCCTTGATTAATTAAACCAAACAAGACCAAAACTACTGAGAAAATACTGCCAAGCATTTGGTTTCAAATCAGTCTGACAGATCTGTAGCCTCTCAGCCTCTTTCAGAAAAAGGCTGCATCATTCTATCATGATCTCTTCTCTGCAGAACAGTTTCACATCAGGTCAAGGACACCAAGTCTGATGCTTTGTTGTGTGATTACAGCCAAAGCAGTGAAAGATAACCACACAAGAAACCTAAAGCAAGGATGACTCAACAATTACTACATAGTTATAATAGTAACTGCACACATGTAGTTTCATGAGTGGCTAGACAGTGTACAGTATGTTTACAAACATGCTTCTGCCATGGTGTATTACAAAATGACATTTGGTAATAAGTTTGTGACTCACAAAGAAAGAAAATTAACAATTATTTGGAACAATTTTGGTTTTCAAAAATGTAGAATTTTCTTTGATTTATGAAATTGAAGGGATTCATGAACCCTTTACATTTCCTTTACTGTGAGATACACCTATAAAAAATTGTATCAGCAAACCCATGACAATATGTCAGAGTGCCTTCTTGCCTCCCCAACAAAGTCAAAGTTGTTTTGAGTCTACTTTAAGTCAGCTAAGATACCTGACCTCACGCAGGATAGAAATTGAATATAGAACGTATTCAACAGCAAAACACAAACATGCATTTCATTCCTGAAAGGGCCTAAGAGCTACAGCATGTAGGTTCACCAAAACAACCCAGTATAAAGACTCTCACACACCTCTTAAGATATTTCTCAGCAGAGAACGAAGGGTAGCCATCAGCACACATAACCTAGTTTGAATGCAGTGTTCTGGTTTTCCCCTACTGTGTCTTTGAATGATACTGAAGTGCCCTCAGGTCAAAAAGAGGCCAGACCAAGAAATCACTTAAATGGCTAGAGACTGCGTGGTGGAAATAAAAAGAAATGTAAAAATCATATGCAGTATTTCCCACATTGTTACAGCCAAAAGTTAAACAGCAAAATGATGTTAAATAAGAAAACCACCAAGCTTTAGTAGAACTGTCTTGAGAGCATTAGCAGAGGATGTTTCAGCTCTGATTGGTGAGCTGATGCAGTCAGCTGAAAATGATCCATTTAGTCTGGAGAATTTCCCACTGCAGTAATGTTAATCTTTTGCCACTCTCACTCTAATCTGTAGCCAGGAAGAAAGCCAAATGTCAATGTTTTGCATAGGTTTAAGGGAATTAATCTAATGATGATTTTCAAAGTGAAATACTTAACTAGACTAAACTTCAATCTTAAACTATCACCAAAATCCACCATTGTCTGTTTTCATTATTTCTGATTACATAGAAACAGTAAATGGCAGCCTGTAAAACAGAACTGAGATTTAGTCTACTTCTCAAATGACCAAATATACATCATACACTTCCATATTTGTAATGTCAGAAGTTTACATGCTTAGAGTCTGTCCAGGCAATGGATTAAAAAAAAACACAGGAAGGGAACGGTACTTACATCCCACATATTTTATTAGGCATATCTTTGCTGACTATGAGGACGCAAAACCATGTTTTTATACAGACATAAGATAAATTTGTAGTAACAATAAAAACTCTATCCATTTCTGCCTGGGTACACAAGCCAGTGGGCTTTGATTCCACCTTGTCTTTCATTAAGCTAATATTACCTATTGACTTCAAGAATACTGAACCAAGTACAAACATGTTTCCTTTTTAATGTTTTTAGAGAAGGTCAAGCTGTGACTGGGCTGTCTAAGTTTACAGCTCAAGCTATTGAGGCAGAACATTTTTCATGAGAGCTGTGAGATTGTTTTTAGGTGTAAACTATGTGTGAGTTCATTTTATCAAACAAAAAATAGGATGTATGTAAAAGTATGCCTTCAGAAGTATGTATTCACTGATGTCACCTATACACCTACAATCTTATTTTATCATCACAAGGCCAAAGCAAGTTGGTTCTTCCTTTTTGAGGAAACATCTGCTGGGAGGATTATGTAGTCCCCTGCTAGCAATGACAGAGGAAGGTGTAGAAAAATACTAACAGGACATAGGCAAAGAATGAGAGCGGGAAGCATTCTGCATCCTCAGTGTCTGTGCATACAGATTCACCTGTATTGACAACCTTCATTGTCATTAAACCTATAATCATTTTCGCTGTATATATACATAAAGCCCTACCCCGCACCAATTCTGGCTCTTACAATTGTACAAAGTGGTTTCCACTTGGGCTAAAATCAATAAAGCATGCGTGTAAAAACATTAAATTCCTGTTAAGTGACCAGTTCATAAGATCATATGACTTCCAAACAAATGTAAGCCTTTCTTTCACATATTCTTAAATTCCATATCATGAAGTTCAATGACTAGTAGAAATACAGAGATGTCTGACTTTCAAGTGGTATTGTGTTTGCAATTCCAAAGACTAAAGCCTGTCAAGCTTTAGTCATGTCAGTCCAAACAAGCTCAACTGCTTTTTGAGTCAAACAGAAAGGCTTGATCATAAAAAGCCTAAGACACACCTATATACAGCAAAACGATCTAATGCAGAGACTCCACACCTGCGTCATTGAAATATTACATGGTGTGCGCCTGGGCGGTAAAATAAGTTATCCTGAGGATTGGTCAACGAGTTGGCCTGTTAACATTACCCCGCTTTGCCACCTTTATCAGTAGCTAACGGATTGAGAGCTGTCGATGAGGTGGCACGTTTGGTAACAGTGGAGCCAGTGCAACAATACCATGTCAGCTAACTTACCTTATTAGCTAATTCTGCGTCTCTGGTGAGATGATACCCTGTTTATCACGAGTTGAAACGGCAACTACCTCCACATGTTCAAATATCTGAATAACATACTGACCGACCACCTTCGTAAGCTTAACGACTGAAGCAAATTCCTTAAGTCCAAAAGTCTCCGCAATGTCACCGAGGCTCCAGTAGGGCACACTGCTGCTACAAGTTGAGAGTCAGCATAACAAATTGTTTCAGATTAGATCACCTGTAAAGATAGCTTGCTGTATAATGTTGTTCTAATGAGCAACCAGCTGACTCTACTGTCACCTCTTCGTCTTAAATGAATCCCAGTATGTTATCACGATAAGAATAGACGTGATTAGTTGCTAAGTAACGTTAGCTGCGAGGCCCGAGCAATACCGCGAGCCGGTGGTCAGGACCAGGAGAAGGGCTGGTTAGCTAGCTAGCTGAACTAACACCTCAAGTAACGTCTTCACTACCTGAGCAACTTTCATCTTACGGTAGCGTTTAGTTTCGTGGTTTATCAACAGCAAAATGACAAGAAAGTTTACGGAAATACGTGACCTCGGCGTGAGCTAATACTGACCTGATATGTTTCTATACAGCCTTCGTCTTCTGGGGAAAAAAAATTACACAGCTAGCGAGCTAAATGGGGAACCGCGACGACTACTGCTCGGATCACACACGAGCAGGCACAGCCCAGTGTACTAGCTATGTGTCCAACGGCCGAGAGTAACGTCAACCAAAGATGATATGTTTAGTAAGATGGAGCACTCCCCACAAAAAACACTTCACTGTTGCAATGAAGAAATCAAAGGGAGTCAAATAAAGTTCGCTGCCAAAGAAAAGTTTTATACTGTGGAGTTATATCCTCACACATAAATTTTGCTTTCTGTAATTACGCATACACCCCATAAAAATGTCTTTTAGGATTGGAACAAGTTGGAACATGCTTGATTAATCGAGAATTCCCACACAATACTCAGAATTTGAATACAATTTCTGAATTTTTAATATAAAGACAGCATGTAAACATAGTTTAAAAATCTAAGCCAATTGATGCAAGGCAAATACCTTTATTTAAAAAGGCACAAATGAAGACATCATTTTCAATCATTTTGACATGACTTTGCAAGATGTTAAATATTCAGTCTCTTGATACTCTCAGAGGTTCGGCACACCCACACATATGTGCTTGTGTGCATGTATATTTGCATAAATATGTATGTAGGTGTGTTTGAGTATTCAGTATGCGCAAGTCATCAAATCTAAGTGCAAGTATTCTCTATGCATGAGGGAGTTGGTGTGCACTATATGTACTAATAATTTGGAAGATGGACTGAACAGTGATAAAAAAAAACAAAACATGATTGATATTCACTTTAAAGTTGTTTTAAATCTATATTTTCTACAGGGAGATTAGTCTGAAAGGGGGGAATGAAGTTAATGTCAGATCTGATAGGAATCTATTTGATGAATGGAACAATAAAGAAAAATATGTAGACCAAACTCTGTAATGTCATAAGAACAAAATTAAGATGTAGTAGGGCAGAGTTTCAGGTATACAAAATTTCATTTGCAAAGTTTATCATCAGAAAGTAAGCTGATTACAGCAACAGAGGTTCAACTTGTTTACTGACACCAATTACAGCAAAATAAAATCAAACCCACATCTAGGTTTGAACAGCAGACAAAATAAAGCACTGAAGCAAGCAGGTTTATTTGATTTTAGAGCAATTTAAGTGGGACAAAAATAGAAAAAGCCATTTAAACATGTTATGAAAATTAATCAAGAAATGGCCATTTAACTAATTTTACCATTAAATCAACTGCCCAAGTATCACTACTACAAAAATCTGAGACTAATTAGTCAAAACGTACGAGTCATTGCTGTTACATCATCCCCTCATTTTATGTTTACAGATCAAATGTATATACAGCATACACATTCAACTTTGTACAAAATAACAAACAGCTAAAAAAAAACATGTTTGATAGGATGGAGTTGAAAATAAAAATATAGGTTTTTGCTTTAAAAATGTCCATGTATCCTTGTATTTTGCAAATAAAGACAGTAAATCTTTATTTTTTCTTTGCCAAACTTCGAGGGGAGCTTTTAAGTAAGTCTCTGATCCTAAGGTATGTACCGGTGGCTTCAGCAACTTCAGTGAATTCTGGTGTATCTTCAAATGGAACAATGCCAGCTGCAAACCTGCTCCGATGAGGAACAGCTGTTATCTTCTCAACATGCTTAGGAGAAGCACAATCTCCAGCGCCCCTGTTAGAGAAATCTAGATCAGGGCTCTGTGGGTTGTCTTCCTGGGATTTGACTGGATCAGGACTCTGAGGGCTTTCATCGTGGGATTTGACTGGACCAGGACTCTGTGGGCTTTCATCGTGGGATTTGACTGGACCAGGACTCTGTGGGCTTTCATTGTGGGATTTGACTGGACCAGGACTCTGTGGGCTTTCATCGTGGGATTTGACTGGACCAGGACTCTGTGGGCTTTCATCGTGGGATTTGACTGGACCAGGACTCTGTGGGCTTTCATCGTGGGATTTGACTGGACCAGGACTCTGAGGGCTGTCATCGTGGGATTTGACTGGACCAGGACTCCGGGGGCTGTCATCATGGGATCTGACTGGACCAGGACTCTGAGGGCTGTCATCGTGGGATTTGACTGGACCAGGACTCCGGGGGCTGTCATCATGGGATCTGACTGGACCAGGACTCTGAGGGCTGTTGCCGTGGGCTTTGACTGGTTCGGGGCTCTGAGGGCTGTCTTCCTCAACTTTGATCAGCCCAGGGCTCTGAGAGCAAATCTCTTGAACTTTTGATTCCATTTGATTTTCACTGCTAGGGCAAGTTTCTCCAGGTGTCATTGTGTCCATTGCTTCTTCAGCCTCTTCTGTTTCTGTGTCGTTATGTGCAGGCGTGGACACACTTGGTGAACTGGGTACAGGTGTTCCCATTGCAGGTGTCTCACAGTCACTATTTGTGGCAGTGTCAGCATTTTCTAGAGCTGCCCAAATCAGCCTCTGTTGCTCTTCCAGTTCCTCCAGAGTCAGGTCATCCTCTGTTCCCTCCACAGTCTCATCAACTACTCCCCAATTCCGCCCTCGCAGAGCTGGAGAGCCGTTGGTGGGTGTGGGAGGAGGTGTACCTTTAGGGAGAGGTGGAGGAGTGGGTGTCGCAGGAGGAGTGCCCTGGGGTAAAGGAGGAGGTGAACTGAAGCAAGGAGAGCCAGGGGGCAGCGGTGGTTGGAACTGGAAGTCACCTGGGCCATGCGACTGATAAGGTGTTCCTGGGTCTGGAAGAAGACATGAATATGGTCCCAAAAAGATTTAAAAGTGATACTTTGACCAAACATAGAGGCATCCGATTTAAGTATTACTGTGTATTATTCTGCCAAATTAGAGATTACTGTTAAAATATAACTGTGTGTTCTGGACATTTAATGCATAGAATGTGCCTGCTTAAAGAAAGTGACCAAGCTGAACAGTTACCTGATTCAATATCCATATCCGAGCTCCTGTCTGAGGTCCGATCAGGACTGGACCTATTCTTCTTCCTTATCTGTGGCGATGAGTCAGATTCATGGCGTCTCTTGTTGCAGGTAGCACCAGGCTGTTGGCAAGGAAGAATGACATGTGGAATGATACTATTTAAGGGCTGTGCCCAAAATGCAGTCATCACACATCCTAATCCTAATCTGATAAAGACTGTCAATGTAAAAATACAGAGGCAGGAATGACAGAGCGGACTATGCACTCAGATTATTATGATTGGCTGTTCAAGTGGGATTATGAAGAATGAGCATCCACTGCATATGGACAGCACGGACTGTTATATATAGCGAAGTGGCAGGCTGAGGCCAACTATGACACACACTGAATGGTATTTTCTTTTTTAACCTCCAAGCAGATACAAGAGAGGTGTAAGAATGACAGGAGTTTTTGCATTTCTAATGTTCCTCTTTAGTTTTTGTGGGATATATAATTACCTCCAGCAAGGAGGTTGCGTTTTTACCCATGTCTTTTTGTTTATTGGTTTGTTTGCCAGTAACCAAACTTGTTGGAAGGATGTGACCTTGGCCAGGGAGGAACCCGTTCAATTTTGGTGCAGAACCGGTTAAAAGGGCGGGTTTTTTTATCTCTTTCCTTAACATTACTCTTAATGTTAAGGAAAATGATTTTAAAAAACAGTAACAAGAGACATTTTTCAACACTTTTGTCATTTTTTCAGGAAATAATGTATGGATATTGGCGTAAAAAAAAAGAAAAAAACATACATTATGGTGTTGAGATCTATGACTTTGTATCTGGATGAAGTATCTGGATCTGACAGACAGGTGTAGGATTGTTTGGTCGTATGGTATAGAGGTATGTGCCTTACTGAGTGCCATTCTAGTTTTTTGTGTATTTATATTCTGTGGTTCTATTAGGTTTATAATCTGTGCTGTGGTTATTTATATTCTATGTCTTCTGATGAGTCTTGGATGATAATAATACAAACATTGAAAATTCCATGGTAGGTGTTGATGTGTAATATCCAGAAAGTTTGGTAAAGTTTATGAGATAGTCAGATAGGAAGTTGTTGTTACAGGAAGCCTGGATGGTGGTGTGGCATACATGTTTTGAAAGGAAACACCCGACCACTGAGGGATTTTAAAATATTTACCATGGGAAAGTTGTTAGACAGGTAAGCAGCATAGTTTTGCTTCATGTGGTTGTTCTGCATTGGAGTCGAACCATACTGAATGAACTCCTGAAGGCCAAAAAAAATAGTGTTAGACATGCAACATTTATAAAAAGTGCCACCAAAACACACTGAAAACTCTGAGTTGAAAGACAAGTGTACTAAATTTATGAAGTGACTCATCAACAAAATAATTTATACACAAATATACAGTAGCTCCAAGTGACATTATGCTATAGGACTTACATCTTTCATTTTGTCCGGTGCAGGTACATTGAAGCCTGGGAAATCTACCAGTTTGGAAACATCATAAGAGATGTTTTGCGAGTTGCTATTGTCTGTTATATTGCCATTATTTGAAGCTACAAAAGAGAAAAAAAAAATGATTAAGACCAATCTCTGTATATTTCAGAAACATCCTTATGTTTATCAGTAGTTTACTGAATGAAACTCAGTAGGACCACATAGTAATTTGAAACTTACCATTTCCATCATACAGCATTAAGCCAGAGTTTTCCATCTCTGCCTCTTTGAGCCAACCTGGTGGGTAGCCTAGCTGCCTCATGCGATAAATCAGAGGAGGGAGGGTGTTGCCATCAATGCCCAGTGCTGTCAACAGCTCCTCACTGTTCAAAAGCACAACAAAGTGAAAAATATTCAATAATCAACATCTACTTTTACTTGATCCAATAGGTATTGCATGTGGTATGATTATGTTTTTTTTCTCTTGTGTTCAAAGTAACAATCCTGCCTCATGACTCCCGGCTTGTATTTCGCAAACCGCTCCTCCACTTCATCAGCATGGTATCGTTGATTACTCTGCATCGCCTGGTTGTTGTTTTGGTTGAACTCCTTTCTTCTTTCATTAATTGCAGCCATGTCTTTAGGCTATGAAGGGAACCATGTATACATGTAGTAAATCAATTTCCAACTCTTCTTCTGTGTTTAACTTGGGTTCATGCCATAATAATGAATCATTAAATCATTATTCTTACATTGGGACAATCTCTCAGCTGATGACTGCTGGAACCACAGTTGAAACACATGGATTTGGGTCTAGAATGAACAGATCAGAAGTGGACTCATTATACAGTGATATGCCACACAGCAACTGGACAAAGCAAGTTATATACGGGAACTAAATAAAGCTTCCATTAATAATCAGTCGTACCTTTTATCTTTCATTTCGATTTCCTGACCATCTGTTCCGACAACTTGGTTGAACACCTGGTGATAGCTTTGCAACATTTCAGGAAATTATATTGCATTTGTCCACACTGCAATAAAATCATATCTAATTATCTTGTCTATATAAAGTTTTCAGAATGAGTCCTGCTAAAATATGAACATACATGTAAAAAAAGAAAATAAAGACAAATTTCCAAATTCTCCCTCAACAAAATTACATGTAGAGAGCAAATGACCTCGCAGACTATACTGGCAGTAATTGTTTGACAAGGTGCCAATTTATCCATCTTAAAGATACGTTGGAATGTCCCATCCATCTGTCAGCTGGGGGCTTTCATTGACCAGAGGCTGTCCAAGTTTATCAACACTGAAAGTAGTGAAATATAAGACACTTCCAACCACCTAAGACAGAAAAATAAGAAAATAATTTATGTAAATATGTATATCTTTCCATGGGGCAAGAAATTCTGCAATATGCAAACCACAGAAAAATACCAGTAAATACTCACTTTAAAGGCTTCTGTTTTTGTTTTTACACTAGTGGAAGACGACTTCAGCAGATCTTCATCCATAGCAAAAGCTGAATTCTTTGTAAAGAGTAGAACATGTTTTTTTTCTCCCCCAAGTCATAACTATTTGGATATTAATCATCATAAAATAAATTCTGGTTAAATACCTGAGGTTTATGGTGAAAAGAAGACTTTTTCTTTCCATGGCCCAATTTCTGGTGCTTCAAAATCACACTGCAGATGCAATCTTCAATTTCTTGACGACACTGCCTAAAGGGGAGACATTGTTATTTTTTATTTATCATCATTATCCACAACTCAGTGTCTCGCTAACAAATTAGCAGTGAGCTGTACACACAGCGAGGCTATAAATACGCTGTGAGTTAATCTTATTAGTCATAGCAAAAAAGCTGAAAGAGATGTTCAGTCAAATCAAAATGTTTTACCAGTAACGTTAACATAATTAAAATATTTCTATTATATCTTTACAGCCAAGACGGACGGGACAAAATTCACTGTTCAATTCACAACTGAGCTAACGAACCCAGTTACTGATTAGAAAACGTTGCTCACTTTGAAATATTGTTGTTTGCATACAGGATTTGAAGAAGTGGTCCATCGATGTTGACATCTTCAATTGTGATGCCGCTGTAAAGTCAGAGGGAAATTATCCTTTATTACTGGGTGAAGTTTCATTTTATTTGTAGTACGCATCACCAAAGCGTTAGCCCATTACCTTGGCCGTGCCAGGATATTCAGTTTCCTTCTTAAACCTTTATGTGGTCTACGAGTTAAGGAAATAGACAGAAAGCCTTCAAAAATATATCACTAAACATTTTCAGGTTACGCATTTTCTGTTTTGATTACACACAGGAGGCTGCTAGTGCACCCCAGCTAGTGCTACAGCCACAGTGCTAGCACACACCGAGCGCATCTGACATAAGGATATTTTCCTCAGTGAGTCTCTGAATGTAGTCATCACACTCCTCCAGCCTGCCCCGCAGCTGGCTCGTCTCCTCCTGGTCTTCCTCTTCATCTGGGAAGCGAATGTGTGTCGGCACGGACGGTGCGGACTCATCGAGCTGCTGAAAGAGCTCACTATCCCCGAAATCAACTTCGGCCATTTTTGCCAAGCTCTGTCGAGCAAGACTGGAGTTCAGAGGTCAAAGCGACAACACTTCGTATTCATTGGTCTACCTTATGTCACGTGTTGTAGTAGACAAAAACATGATGGGGAGAACAATTTTTTAGCCCACGGTGTTGTATTACAGGTCACATACATGTATAAATTATATATAAAATAGTTTAAAAAATCAGCTACACTTTAACCAACTATAACAGTGGCATTCTGCTTAGACACCAATGTATCATTAATGATAATCTAATGATAGTATAATTTTCACAGGGGGGCAATTTTCTGCGTCCACTATCTTTACTTTTTATAATTTAAGTACATTTTCCTAATTACACTTATTTTTTTTTTTACAGTTTATTCGTAAATTTTCTTAAGCAAAAGTTATAAATACATCCTCTGTCACCGAGCTCGAGTAAGGTGCCTTCTTTGTTTTTTCAAAGGAGCCACAGTTTAGCCACAGTGGCTTCTTTGGTCTGTAAGAAATCGTTGAGGGCTTAAAATACTAGTGTTTCTGCTCCGTTGGTCCAGTTCGGTTGCAGCCGTCTCACTTCTTCACTTTCGTTTCCAATATTTAGTTAAAACCCTGTTTCCTTCCGGACCAGACACAAATGTGACTAAGTGGGAAGCTTCATTAGCTTCCAGCTATGGCAAGTTGCTCAACGATGCACTTAACCTTACCGCGATGGGACGGCGGCTCGCGGAAAATTCGCTTTATTTACTTGGTGAATCTGACATCGTTCAGGCTGACTGAGTGTCCCCATAAGGTGAGTGTTGAGGACCACTTTTTTTTTTTTGCTCTTACACAGCAAGGAAAACGGTGCATTTGTTTTTCTAATCACATCACATATAACCCCTGAAACCAGCCAGAGTGTGCTGAATCCGCCACCATCATCACAGCTCCAAGCAAAGGGAGCACGTGATTATGTGTCAGTCACATACTTTTTAAATTGTATATTAAAAGTGTTACACATGAACATTTTGTTAACCAAAAGGAGATTTGTTAACCCTGACATTTTTGACTACATATAAAAGCGTTTCGCATGTTTTTTTGTATTGTGTAGTTTCCATGAATACAATTTACGTAAACAGTAGCTTCAAAAGGAGGTGGTCTCATAGCTAACCTCTGTTTCAGGCTGCAGTGATTCCTCTATATTTAGGAGCTGATGTCTTCTCCAGCACTGATATCCGTACAGAAAACCATCCCAGATACCACGCCAAGTTTGCCAAGAAAGGACTGGCCACAAAAATAAAATTTTCCTCAGGTAAAATGCACATAACAAACACTTACACCAAATGCACACACATACAGTGCAGTCACACTTAACACTATTGCATCCTGTTTTGTTGCAGCATTCAGGTTCCATGGGTTGAAGGTTCCTACTGCAAATAACAGCCTCTGGTTCTACAGCGTTCAAGGACTTTTTCGAGTAGCATTTGAAATGTACAATAAGCAAGAGCAGCTTGCTGTTCTGGAGCATTTCCAGGTACAGTGCTGTTCATATGTTTCTGCATGATGCATATGCTTTATTTTAAAGATACCCTGAATGGTCTTTTGATATATTATGGTCTCTCCTCTGTAGGATGTTTGGAAATCGCAGATAAATGACAGCCCTCTGAAAATGAGTTACAACCTGAGTGTGCAGCTCGACTTTGCAGTATCCAGATCCAGCAGCATGTGCGATGCAGAATCAAGAAATGAAATGTCACAACCTCAGCATTGCCAGGTTGTCAGGGAAGTGGTGGATGTATGTGACAGTGAGACAGGTGATAAATCAGCAGATCATGATTATTGTTCCTTTCACAGGAAAAGCTTGCAAAGTGAGCAAAGCCAACTAGTTTTATCCAAAGTGAGACTAAAATTGCACAACTTGGATGACAAACTCTCCTCAGAGAATCAAAGCCACACAGAACTGGAAACTATCTTCCTTCTTCTGGAGAACATTGATCAGCACGTGAATGGGAATCTAGAAGAAAAGGATGTGACGAAAACTGTGTTAGCCCTGCTGAAGGCCAAAGACTGGGGCTCTGTGTATTCAAGTTCCCTGCTTTGTTGTATAGGACGATGGCTGGGCCAACAGTTTCATGCAGCCAACAGTAGCATTAGTCAAAAAGTGGAGGGCTTCAAAGTTCAGCATATTGAACGAATAAGTGACTTGCCACCTGCTGAGGAACTAGCCACAGAACTATTCCCAGAAGCCATGCAAACACTGCTGCTTCACTGGATGGGCTTAAGTGAAGAGTCCACCCTGGAGAAGAGACACAGTGAATACCCAATCCTGCTCCTTATCCTCGAGTTTGCCAACCACAACCTCATCACTGGTGTGGCCCATGTGCTGTACTCCAGTCTTATTTGTAAATAAGAGTGAATTTCCATGTAGGTGTCAACAAGAAAAGCCTGCAATTTAACTTGTGGTGCAGTGGTTAGCACTGTCACCTCACAGCAAGAAGGTTCTGGGTTCAAACCTTCTGTGTGGAGTTTGCATGCCCATGCCCATTTGGGTTTCTTCCGGCTACTCTGGCTTTCTCCCACAATCCAAAGACATGCGGGTTAGGTTAATTGGCTAATAAAAATAAATTATCTAAATAAAGCCCTGTGATAGACTGGCGACCTGTCCAGTCCTTGCCCAATGTGAGCTGGGATTTGCTCTAGCCCACCCGCGACCCTATAAGGATGAGCAGTGTGGTGAATGAATGAACTTCCAGTATTCTAATAAATGTGTATTTTGTATGTGAAGTTGTTCTTTCTTTGATTGAACAAATGCCTCTTTTCTGCTGCACATACTATTTCAATCAGGTTTGGTAACAATTTGTGCTTCAATACTGTTTGACTTTAAGTGAAAATGTTTTTCAATATAATTTGAAGCTATTGTACAATATACAATGTAATGAAAAAGATTTACCTACAATTAATTTAACTAGACATCAGTAAGATTCCAAATGGTTTTGCCTTCATTTGTTACACTGCAGTATAAACTGATATTACAAAAATAATATTTTGATATGTTAATTTTACTTCATTTTAATTTCAAACCTGGTAACATTCAACCTGGTAATAGTAATGTTAAAGTGTGACTTTCAGTGGTGGAAGAAATATTCAGATCCTTTACTTATTTAAAAGTACCACACAATAAACCAAATAAACTAACCGATCAATGCAGCGGTAGACAAGCAACTACAAAATGAATGTTTTTGTCAATGGAGTCTGGTGACTTTGAACAGAGCAATATGATTGTTTCTGGTTAAACAAAAAGGATCTTACACTTTAATAAAAAGGTCAGTCTCTGTAAGGAATCCAATCAATTACGTTGTCGAACACTTAAAACAATCTGAACCAGTCAGTGGGAAAAAAACACAGTTCTTTGGGACGTACTTCGACATGGACAAATGCACCATTTGATTACACTGCAGCAGCTGTTCCAGGTATACTGTTCTCGCTTAATAGTGGACGGACTGCAAAGATTTTTGTTCGTATCAATTATTTACACCAAAAAACATGGGAAAGTAGGGTCGAGGTTCCAAAATCCCAGTTATTCTGTAACACCCCGCCAATGCAAAGCACTAACTTTATGTGAAGCAAAATGACCCACATAGATATCACATGAAATAAAAAATTATTCAGTGAGATATGTAAAATCTTACACAACACAAAATTAATTTATTTCAAGAATATTTGAAATATGTGATTACTCTTCTTGGGCCCATCTCTGTCCATGGCGATCCTCTAGACAATATGTATTACAGCCCACTGTTTTGTTTTTCCCAATCAGGAGAAATGAAACTATGGGATTCTGATAATGACATTGACTTCAGATGCCTTTTGCTAAATGGATGTAAACAGTGTTCACTTGAACCACATTATAATCAGTTTATGTTCAAACAATCACATATCAATATATATATTTAAGTTTAAAAAAAAAAAAAAGCTATCACATTATTCAAAACAACTATCTAATTTTAACCAGCATCAACCTCCTGTGAAATTGATGCTTCCTTTTCCAAAGATGTACAGATTAATCAACACTGAGACAAACTCAGCATCTGAGTATTTACATTATAATGTTCCAATAAGTGAGATGTTTGTCTATAAATAAATTACAGATTCAGAGCAACATCCATGCAAGCTTGAGGGCTAGCGATGAATTGGTAGTCCAATATGATCAGATGAGTGGCACTGACAGTCAAGGTTTGGCACTAGATAGAATCCATTCCACGAGAGAATGAAGAGGAGAAGCCAAGCCCCATTCCCCTCTGGGTGTGTGTCTGAGACCGAGCCATTTCATACTGAACGTCAAGGTTCCTAAACATCTCCTCCTGTTTTTGAAGAGTCTTCAAGCCATCATCATTAAGTGGTTTGGAAACTTCGACATCCTCATCTCCCTGTACAGACAGCAAATTCAATTTAACTCTGAGAAGTTACAAGTTGGAAAGCTGAAAGTTATGACTGTAAATTTAACCAAAGTATCAAACACATTTAGGTCACGTAAAGTAACACAGTTACTTACTTTAATACCCATTAGTTTGCGAAATTTAACATTTTGGTCCTTGTTTCCAAAGTTTAGCTTCTCCCACAACTCAGCTGTCTGGGACTTGTCCTTAAAAGAAAAAAAATGTTAGCCTATTTAGACAATTTGAGGAAGTAAAGCTGGGCATGCATAGGACTGGTGGAAAAATAACAAATAACAGCATAATCTAATCTTACCCCTTCCTTCTTTCCCTGCCATAGCATTTTTCTCTTTTTCTCCTGTTCTGCAAACTTCATGGGGTTTACAGCGGAAGGGTTGTAGTAGCTGGGTACAGCAATACCAGTCTCTGCCAGTGTTTTTGCTTGAAGGGCTGCCATTTGTGCCGCCATGGCAATCTGAGGTGTGACCTGTGTCCCAGAGGCCAGGAGCGCTGCCACATTGAGGGCGGGGTTTGAGGCAGCTGCTGCAGCAGCAGCAGCAGCAGCGATGGGGGCAGCTACTGAAACAAAATACACAGAACAGAATAAATAATTTAATGCAGATTTGACGCAAGTTATCAAAGTTTTCAAACTTTACAAATTAAGCCATTCTCACCTGCAGCTATTTCCTGCTGTTGCTGCTGCTGTTTCTCCAACATTTCCTTCTCTTTCTGTTCCTGTAGTTTCTTGGCTCTCTCCAGCCTGGACAGAAAAAGAGTGAAGATAATTTTACTCAGGTTAAAAAAAGAAACACACCATACTAAGTGCAGTGTACTTAAAAGTGATAATATGTGTGAACTTAAACAAACCAAATCAATCTCTAATAACATTCTATGGTAACAACCCTATCAGTTTATGTTATGGCCACCAGTTTTACTTATTTCAACTTTGTTTCTAATATATCATGTTTTGTCTCATAGACATAAACTGGAATGGTACAGAATTCAGAAAACTTCATCATTGCAGTTGTGAACAAAAGGCGGCCCCATAGCTTTTGAATTCTATTTTATTTAAAGTGACCTGATTTAAGCTGCTGCCTGGTGTTTTCAGTTTGCTCATGTGACAGAATTTTAAGCTTGGTGATGGAGTCAGAGTGAACTGAAAATTTGTATGTACGCTTGTACCTCAGAGTTTTTATCATATAAAAAACAGGTGGTTTGTAACATATTTGAACAAGGAAAGTTTCAAGTCAATCCAAGACGTAGAAGTGCAATAAGAACCACTAACATTGCCATCAAGTCCAGAATGACCAGCCATCTATATCATAAATGCCCTGTACGCTGCTGCCTTACCTTCTGGCCAGGGCCTCTTGCGCATCCATAGCTGTGTTTCGGCCTCGAAAGGCAGGTGGATTAACAGACCTGCTTCGACTCTTTCTTCGCACTTTCTCAGTCCTTTTCTTTCGCTCCCTGGTGGAACAATCCAAATCATTTCATGAACATACTATTAGTGACATGTAGAATGGCCAGCATGGTGAACAAAAGTTCAAAGATACTTACAAGTATATACTACTACAAGAAATGCTCATTTCAATCAAGCCCACCTGCTCTTACTACGACTCTTGCTATGATGACGGTGTTTGGTCCTTGAACCTGAGCGAGACCTAGCCTTCTTCTTCCTGTCCCGGCTGCGTGACCGTGATCGCCGTTTGTCCCGACTTCTGCTGTGATGCCGCCTGAAAGTAACAGGATCCAATTCATTATTATAAATCACATATATTACTGAAAGGTTCATAGTGCTAAAATTATTTTATCCTTGAGAAATTACGGTATATCAAAAATGTTGATTGGAATGTAATGAGACCACAAATTCTACAATAGTAAATATGATCAATTTGGTTATTTGTGGGGCTTATCCAAAAAATAACAATTCTACTAATGATCATGATGTAATTAATCTAGAAACTATATCAGACCTTCGATAAAAGCTTTTCTTCTGTATAATTAAACAAGTTAGAGGACTTGCTTAGTATACTTCTTTATACAGTCTACTAACCTCTCTCGTGAGTGTGACCTGGACAAGCTCCGGCCCTTGGAGAGCCTCCTGTCTTTGCGTCTGGATCGCTCCTCTCCGTTCTCTGCTGAAAGTCTCTCTTGTTCTTGCTGCTCATCTGTTTTTCTGTGTGATTTTGATGGCTTCTCAGAGTCCCTCTTTCGTGCCTGTTTTAAGAAGAAGTTGTCTCTTTCAGGAAAATAGTGCAACAAAAAGAGTTAGTACCATGGCTTACAGCAGAAGGTATGTAATAAATTTTGACAAGTTGAAAAAAAAACCTTGTCATTTCAAATCCACTTTCATAACATGTACAGAATGTCATTCTCAGAAAATGATTGTAACTGTGGGCATTTCTGTGATACAAACAAATTTGACTGCAACGAATTTCATCTTTAATCAAACCAGCATGTTTGGAAACTCTCTCATTTTTCAATAGTGTGCATTCAAACCTTAAGATCTAATTCTGAGGAAAAAAACTTTAATGTGGTTTGTCATTTCATCAACATCAACAATTCAATATTAGCTAAATGCTTTGAACCTGAACCCATAGGGATGGGGATCCAACTTACTTCTTACAGCTTCTCTACTTGCGTCATCCAAATCATACAGCATACAATGGTAAATTAACATGAAAAACACTGCTACATTTTATGTCAAATTATCTTAAAGCAGTCACACAGTGTTTATCTCTTGTGACCACGGTTTGGACAGTAGTCTTATACTCTTTATACAAACAATTAGTAAAAAAAAAAAACACCATGAGATTCCATTTACATTAATTGAAAGATTCATTAGATTAATTATGCCCAGACCTGGCTGCAAGAGATGCAAGAGTTAATTCCATTTTTTTTTACTAATAGTGTGAGACAAATAGGAGTTTGAATGGCAGATAGTTACCTGTCCCGGTAGTAGACATATTATTTTGCTATGTCAGCAGGGTCTTCTGTTCAGTCTCTTCGTGCATTAGCACGCTGAGTATGATTTATTGTAGAAATGTTATCATGTGATCTACACACAGGATTTAACAAAAAAATAAAAAGGAAAAAAAAAATCTACTCTTCACCATTTAATATGGTTACAAACAATGACAGATATCCAAGGATGAAAGCTTCCTTTGAGACATGTCTGCATATGGAGGGTAAAAAAAGGACCCTTTCCATGTGAGCCCATCTCCATCTATTTCTTTCGTTCTTAACTTTGGTCATTGTAACATATTAAACCTAGTAAAACATACTCACCTCGACCTAACACTAACAAGGACTATAACTTAAGGCCTTCAAAATCACATCAAATATGTTTCTAATCATAGAAATTAATTCATCATTTACCTCTTTGCTCCTGCTGCGACTCCGTCTGTTTTTTCTGTCACCTGGAAACAGCAGAAAGCAAACAAATATATATATTTCAAAATCACATTTTCAGCAAAACTGAGAAAAAATTATGTTAGGAAGAGAACAGTAAAACTACTGTATTAAGTATTTTATGCAGTAGACCAGATTCTGGAGTAGTTGGGGAATTGAGTCTTTCCTATATATATGCAGAGAATAAATTTCACATTCTGGACATATTTTTTCTGCCTTTTAAAGCATCGTCAGGAAACCTTTATTGAATACTAACGTTTTCTTTCCCTGGAGCGTGACCTTGACCGTGAATGGTGGTGTTTGGAGCTTCTGGGAGATCTGGATGAGTCCATGCTGTGTTTTTTTCTGTGATGAACTGGGGAGCCTGTTCTGGCCAAGTCGACAGAGTCGTTGTCACTTGCCTAAAACAAATGGATATGAGAAAAAACATCAACAGTTGATCAATTTCATTAATAAACAAGTGTCTAATTGAACCA
This sequence comes from Seriola lalandi dorsalis, assembly GCF_002814215.2. Lineage (NCBI taxonomy): Eukaryota > Metazoa > Chordata > Actinopteri > Carangiformes > Carangidae > Seriola > Seriola lalandi. Next base: position 416,711 of record NW_019524980.1, on the reverse strand, counting down.
GTTCCAGTGACTATTTCTTTACAAAGCAAAGATATAATAAATGTGCTCATTAACTTTACAAATGCAAAGTGTACTTGTGTTACCCTTCCTCACATAACTGTTGAATTTAATGTTAATTTAATCATCATTTGATACTTGTATCTTTTTACTGTCAAGGGCTCAATAAAATGTTTAAAAGCAATTTTAGGGAATTTATTTGGGTTACAGTAAGTTGTTATGGACATTTATCAATAAAGCTTTGCTTGATTACTCAAAGCAATAATAGATTTAGCAATGTTGATAATATCAGTGTGTTACAGATAGAGTATTAATTTTAACACCTCATTTTGCACATTGTTTAAGACCTTGTCAGCAGAGTGAATTTATTTAAAAGGTCATTTTAAATTAACACGGGTTTAGTAAGGATCAGTTACACTGCTGATTAGTCATTCTTCATATGTTTATGCACTGTACTTATGGGAAAAATAAGCCTGCAGTTTTTTCGTATTCCACATTCTGCTTTTGTTGTCTTTTGCACACCCTTGTGACGCTCAATACTTTTCAGGTCAGCAAATATCTTATGGTATACTGTGAGATCCCTACATATTTGTTTAATCATCTGAGTCTTTTCAGATGGTTAAGACTCAAATTAAAACAATTTGGTATTATCTATTAAATGGGCCAGTAGATTCGATCCATACAAACTAATAACAGAGCTTTAAAATGCGCTATCAATAGCACTACCTTCTCTCTAAGTCCACTAATCTCACGGGTCTTCACAATGTTAACAGCTGCTACTGATTTTTATTTGTAGTCATTCTCTCAGCTGCGCTATTTCGAAATACGCCATCCAGTGAAGATAACTGAGTGTCATGATCTTTTAGACAGAAATGTGAAACCCGGTTATTATGGAAATCGTAGTAGCACAAAATAACTAGCCAGTTAGCTAATATGCTATCTAGATCAGCTAAATCCCTCTATGGTCGTCATTCATACTACCATCACAGAGCAATTTAAGCGTTTGCTAGGATGCTAAGCTAAGCAATGCTAACCGCCATCTTTAAGAAAAATGATTTCTGAATAGAATTGTACACTTGCAGTAACTCCGTTTAGATATTGATGAATTCTCTTGTGTCTTGGTTATAGCTATGTAATGGTACTTACCGACATAATTCTGGAGCACACCGTATATGTAACGCCGCTGTTTTGTTGACTGTGCAAACGAACACGGAGAAATAGCAAGCTGCAAACAGTCGTTGTGTGGCTCAGCGCTGTTCTGTTCTGGGTTGCCAGGTTTAACCTCGCGAATCCCCTAGATTCAGAGAAATTACACAGTTGTTGAACCCCGAACGAAGGAAATGTAGTTGTAGTTACATACCAATTACAAGTAATGCGAGACATTAATTTTTAACATTGTGGGTTCTGAGTTTTGCAAGTTTGATAAACTAAAATACGAGGAATGGCGCTAGTATTTTTCTTATAAATCCCCTGTAAAATGTCTTGTTAATTTATTCAGTAGTCTGAAAATATATAATTACTAGTGAATGGAAGCTCCCTAACCTTTAAACCACCGTCGAAACTGTAGCAGTAAACCACGAAATAAACAGAAAGACATCCAACCTGGCAACACCGCAATGCTCTCGGGGCAGTTCTGCAATGCCCCGCCCCCCCGTGTAATTGTTATTGCTATTTTCCCCAAATCAAGCCTGTCAGGCAGCACTTACTCTCGGTTTGTGTAGAGCCGAAACAAGCCTCGTCTCAATTAAATGCATGAGATTTAAACTATAATGGGATATCATTAATATATGGGCAGTTTACTTCTGCCAGTCATTACGAAGAAGGCAGAATATGTAAGTACCCTTCGACGGAAGCTGTATCTGGAAGGCATAATTCAGGGGAAAATAAACGTTGATGACTGTTAGAGCAACCCGCCAAATTCTAAAGCTAATACTGTTGAGTTATGGTTGTCTGATTATTTCAGCGGTGAGTTATTATCAACTATATACACTATTATTCGCCAATGCGCCGTTGCTCATAGATATCAGCAGTTCATTTTAAATTTAGTTGGTTTTATAACTCTCACCTGAACTGCTAGCATTATCGTTATCACAACAAGAAGCTGTCAATGAAAGACAATTGAATTACTAGATAATGCTAACTTAGCTAGCCGAGCTAATCGATCGCATTTTCAAGTATTTGAACAACTCGTATCGAGGCATACTTGTATCACAATAATAAAAGATCACTTTTCTTCTGTGTAAGGTGAAGCTTCACGAAATGGCGACGTGGAGCGACGTTGAACTTCTGACCAACGAGGATACAAACACTGTCCGTTTGGGCAGTGTGTCAAGGGAGGAAAACTGTAGTGGCTTGTATCAGGTGGATACTCTGGTCAAAATCTCCACTCCCAATGAGGTAATGTTTGAATTCAGTATTTTAATGTATACGAACTTGAACATGCTCTAGTATCCGTGTTCCACCACGTATTTACTACACGCTCACGTCCAGGTGTGTTGTGTTAGCGAAGAATACTGGGTGTTATGGAGGTATGTTGCCCTGATTCTTGCAGGTGCAGGCAGATCCCCGTCTCTCCGCCTCCAGTGGTTCAAACTGGAGCATTGTTGTTGCTGACAAGACAGTTATCCTGTTTGACCAGAGCTATCAGACCATCCTGCTGCTCCTTCACTTTGGTATACAGATTTATTTTATGTCCCCCTCTTGCATCTTCACTCTGTTTACAATCTGTCAGATATCAGTTTGTTTCTTCTTGAGATGACTGTGTGGCTGCATCCAAATCAGCTGGTCCAAGAATTTGTTAAGATGGCTGTGGACATTGCTTTCTCTTTATCAATATATAAATATATACATTTATAACAAAAACAAAATAGGTTTGAGGTTGCTGTAAAGGTTGCATACCCGATTTTATTATATCCTTCTAATAATGCAAGTTTGACCTGTCACAGTAACTATTGAACATTAATACTAAGATTTATTTTTCAGAAACTGATGTGGATGCTATTGATGTGTGCCTGGAGGGACAGTTTCTGTTGGTCTGTGAAAGAAATGGAAACCTTCATTTGATCTATGTTCCACACAAAAGAATCCTTCTCACCAGGGTATGAGTGTTGTTTAATATCCATAAGGATATAAGGCCTACTAGAGCAGGATTGCACTTGATATGACCACTCTGTGTTTAACCTTACATTGTTCTCGTCTACATACTATTTGAATTCATCCCAAAAACTTTAGGAATAAAACTCAACTATATGTGATCGCAACCGCTATAGTCTTTTTCTGAGGTTCGTTTGCGCTGCATGGTATGTTTCACCTATGTACATTATTAACATGTGTCATTTTCTGGGTTTTTAGCCTTTGGTAGAAAAAGCATCCAGTGGAGATAAGAAAACATATCGCTCTCTCATCATAAAAGAGGACAAGGCATCCTTAGGTGACATTTCTATATGGATATGAGAAGAATATGTCGTTAGAAGTGATTGTGTAATGTGTGTTGGGAACATGAACATATTTGGAATTTATTCTCTAGTTGAATCATTTTTTTTCTTCTGAATTTGAATTCTGAATCATGTGTTTCTGGTTGACAGGGATGTACCATGTGTTTCTTCTCATTAAGGATGGGTTTTTCCACATTACAAACCTTGCTTTGGCAAAGATCGAGACAGGTATCAAAATATTGTACAGCTCATGTAAAGTTTTGTTGGAGCCACTTTTTTGACCAATGTTAAATTTTATTTTTTCCTTCCTCCCAACCCAGCCATTGAAAAAATGGATTTAGGAGCTTTGAAAGAGGTAAGTTAAGGCAATCTTCTTTCCATGCATTATCAAATAAAATTTTTTTGAACAGCAGGTAAATAATAATTCTTTTCCTTAATTCAGCTTCAGTCTCTCATCAAGATAGACTTCTGCTCCACTAAGGATTATCATGACGAGGGCTGCAGTAATGCAGTGATGTTCAACCAGGGCCATGAAATCCACTTAATGATTGGGGTGAGTGTCTGTAAGAAAAGTCTTATTAATTTATTACAACCTGCAGTCATGAACATTGGTTACATGTCACTGAAACCATATTTAAAGGACAAAATATAAGACACTCTACTAATGGAGTAGGATACAAATATTTATTGCTCCTTTTATTTTAGTCCCTGCTCATACTATGCTGTTATATTTCTCATTTTTCTGTAAAATAAAAAATCACAAGCAGCGAATTTGAAATGTTTATTGTAAATTAAGCGTTCACATACAGTACTTGCATCTAGATTCTCGCAGGATTAGATTTGCTGTTTTGTTACTGTTTCTCAGAACAGTTGCGCTGCTGTAGAGCAACGCACAAACTAGGTATCTTTTCAAGATGAACTTGAAACCAATCTTTAGCACAAAATTAAGGCAAAGTTTTGAATTAATTTTCAACCCTATATAAAACCTTTCTGGAACTGATAATTACTCCTTATATAAAGCAGTGACAGAAGATTATTATCTTCACAGGGGGATAAAGAGAATGTTTTGACTCACTGGATGATGGACCCGCATCAGGCCAAGATGTGTCTTGCTCACTCTGTCAACAGTGACTTAATTCCAGGTAAGCGCTTGGGTAGGAAAAAATCCAGAGAAACACAAGGTATCAGGTAAAAGAAAAAAATAAATAGAAATATTGTGCAAGAATTGTAACATCTCCTTATGATAATTTCAAAGGTGTGAGGAAGATGGTGGTGGTGGAGAATCTCTTGTATCTTCTTGACACTGAGGTGAGCTCAGTGATTTCACCATGAGCTATTTGTTATACCAGTGCATGTTATTCAGTCATTAAGTATTTGAAGTTTACATATGGATTACTTTGTGTTTTTCTTCTGTCTCAGGATGTCCTGAGTCTTTGGGACCTGCATTTCCTTGTCATGATCCACTGTTGGCCAGACCTTGCCATTCATGACTTTGAACTCACCACAGAATGTGGCTCCGCCTCCATGATGGCGTATGTATCAGTGTTTTATGACATAATGTAGCTGTGAACATACAGAGGGCTGTGCTGCCTTTAACCAATGTTGAAAATGTAAATTAATGTATGTATTACAGCCAAGACAAGGGCAGCATGAAGATGATTGCACTGACAAAGCAAGACAGCAGCCAGGTAGTAGTGCACCTTCTTTTTAAGAAAGTATAATAAGTGATTATTTCAAGTCCCATTCAGAACTTCATTTGCTGGTTTTTCATTTTTTAGATCAACTCACTGCAAATACGAATTTTGCCCTCCATGACTATTTGCTACTCCCTGGATGTCTCCTCAGTCTCCTGTCTTGTGCAGACAAAAATAAACATGGTAAAAAAAAAAATCACCACTCCTTAAATTGTTTATATGGATTTTTAACATAACACTTAACTCTTAATGTTGCTGCATATTTAAGTCAGTTATTTTTTCTTCTGTTTTCAGGACACAATTTTTTTGGTTGAGGGGATTTGTCAGAACCCAGAAAGGTAGGAAAGGTTTTGCATGATTACGATGATGTTAAGATACAACTTGAGTGTCAAGGTGATTGTTTTATAATATTATGTTTTTTTTTTTTTGTTTTGTTTTGTTTTGTTCAAGTAGTCGAGGAGAGCCTATATCTTCTGTTGTTGTCAGATGCTTCACAGAAGCGCTTCCTGAAAACAGGTACCTCATTTTAATTCCTGGACACTTTTCTACAGTAGTTGCAGTTTGTGCAACCATAATGTGTACCATGTCAGTACAATCTAATTTACTTTACTTTTCTATTCTTCCCAGACTTAGCAGACTTCTTCACAAACACATGTTTGAAGAGGCTGAAAAGTTTGCCATCACATTTGAGCTGGATTTAGAGGTAAGTTTATGTTTGTCTGTCATTCTCGTAAAGAGCTGTGAAATTCATGTGACTGATGTGGGCTTCTTGTTCTTTGGCCTTAATGGGCAGTAAAATGAAAGATGTTTGCTATTTGACCAGAGAAGTATGATTTAAAAGTAGAAAAATACTTCAAAAGTAGTACTTTAAAATGGTGGTTCAGCTGGTGGTAATTTTCTACACTGACTGCAGCCACACACAACTAACAGCCCTATTTTTGTTCAGCTTGTTTACAAGGTTAAGCTTGACTTTGTGCTGGAGCAGCTGGCCTCTGCATCGGTGGGTGGTTATGGACAGGACGTGTGGTCTGAACTTGTGGACGAGGCCAAAACCAACCTAATGAAGATCACAGTGAGTGTAACAATGCTGTTTTGGAGCCTCGTTGAGTACTTGTACCTGCTGATGAAACACAAGTTTTTGAGTTAGTCTTAGCAAATTAAAATTGGTATCAAGTATCAACGCCTTACTAACAGATTAATTTTCTTATGTTGCTTAGGATGAGCAGTATGTGGTGGAATACTGCCTCAAAGCGCCATGGCCAACCTTTGACACAGCGGAGAAGATGCTAAACCACGCTGCCACACGATACTCCTCCTTACAGATCCAAGAGGCCTTGGCCAGGCTGGCGACGTTCTGTAGTCTGCACGGCCTGGAAAATTTCAAGTAGGTCCAGTTTCCAGCACTTTATTTTTGTGTTATAAAGTAACTTTTTCCATATTGTGGTTTCTCCATTACATGTATTAATGTGTGAGTATGTTACTCTGTCATCCATAGTGGAATTGCCTGGATTGAGTTTCTGAACAGCACTGACAACCTAGGAGACATTCTGACGCACCTAAGAGAAGGAGACATGAAGGGCGCACAACTCCTGTGGCTCAGATACGAGGTAGCAAGTCTGATTTAATTAAATCAGAAGGGCTTCAGTCCATTCACCAGAATGAATGTACAAAGTATCTCATGATCACTGTAGTGTACATATACTATATCAGCGACTTAAGGAAATATTGCAAGATAATACTCTTGCATAAATTCAATGAAAATGACCAAACAAAACAAGCTTTGTGTGAGAAATATCGTAGTGTTGGTGTCAGTTGTGATGTTGTTTACTGCTGGCTTTTGTGACAGGGAGAGTTTGCAGCGGTGTTTGATGAGAGCAAGCTTGAAGATGTGCTCAGTGCCATCCCAGAGGACCTGCCATCCCAAGACCTCTGTCCTTGGTTTAGGACAGTTTTTGTTCCTTTTGTGAGAAGAGTGCTTCCAACAAGACAGGTAGGATACATTCACTCAATCATAAAACACTCTCATCTTCACCATATTGTGCTATAATTTCAGTGGTAAAAGTTCTGTCTATGTGTCCATAGAAAATCCTGGCGAGATGGCTAGAGCAGAGGGCAAGGAATCTGGAGCTAACAGAAAAGGTAAATAAAAAAGCAGGAGTAACATCATATTAACTGCTAAATAAATAAAGTTGGGGGAAATGCGGTCCACAGTCTACTCATTATATATCTTAGATTACTTTTAGGGTTAGTTTATTTTTTATTTAGTTTAATTAGTTGTATAACGTAACATTTTTCTCCAGGGTGCTTGGCCACAGAACGGGTTGGACTTGGCAGTGCTTGGACTGCCATCTTTATGGACATGGATGAAATCTGTAAGTTAGCCACATTTTCTCTGTTTTCTATGACTCAGAGTGTGAACTTTTACAATAATGTCTACCTGTGAGCATGTAATGGGACGTAATTATCCTGACTTTATATGGTCTATCTTTGTTTTCATCTTTTTTTTTTTTTATAAGGATGATAATTACAGTGCAGAAGAGGTGGAGAACCTCAAGTCCTTGGTGTCCAACCTCCGTCAACTGCTGGACCTCCACCATAAATACAACTGCAGACTTTCACTTTCAGTCTTTGAGAAGGTTTGTCTTTTATTAGTGATGTATTATAATTATTTTAATTACACCCAAGCTTCAAACAAGCTTGATGCATCCTATGGGCTACAGGCTACAGTTAACTATAGGGTTAAATATTTTTACAAAAAGAGGATAAAATAGCAATGAAAAGAATTATGCAGAAACTTAAAGCAATGTTCATCTGTTTCTCTAGATGTCAGTAGATTACTAGAGGTATAAAATTGTATTATGAAAGTGATGATTACAAAAAAAACAAAACAAATGAAATAAACTCTCTAAATGTATTGTGGCATTGTTGCCAAAAATCACATCATATTGTTGTTGATTATCACGTATATGAATGATGTTTATTCTTAGTACATTTTGAGTGGGTGGTGTTTTGTTGTTCCTATTTTAATACATTTTTTCCTCCGTTAATTTGAAAGGGAAGTGTACGGAGTGTTGCATTTCTCATGCTGGACAAAGTGCCGGCTCCAGAGCTGATCGCTGCCACAGTGGAAAACAGCATCCTGCCGTATGCTGAAGAGCATGAGATTCCTTTTGATGAGCTACTTCTACAGTACATTAAGGTAAAACTCCACCACAGCCAAACCCGTTGGGGGTCAACATTTAATTTTCCAAATGCACTATAATGCCCCTTTGTTTCTCCTCTTCACTAGGATCTGCTGGAGCGCTGCAGTTCTCAGACCACAACCCTTTTCACGGAATGGGAAGCCAAAGCAGTGGCTGTACTAGGTTGCATCACGGATACTAATGTAAGTTTCGTAATAGCGCTACACTTAGATACAGTTCACAACATAATCAAGGTTGATGATCACAAATATTTGAATGACAACCTGCCATGATAACAGCGGAAAAAACAGAAAATAAGATGGTGAAAAACAGTAAAATTTGATCTTGGAGATGTGAAATCTCACATTATTGTATATTCTGTCAGCTCATGGTGGACGCTGTGCTGGAGATCATGCAGAAAGCTGTAGTACCCTGGAGTAATGTGGTGGAAAAACTGGTTCAGCAGTACCTAGAGATGGATGGACCAAAGTATGTTTACATTGTCCTCACCTTGAAATCATTACCATTAGTAACAACATTGATTAACATCAGCAGCCTTTATATGATTCTCTTCTACCTGATTGATCCTCCAGACAAGAGCTTTTAAAGGAGAGCTACCGTCTGATGGAGATAAGGAAACTCCTCAGGGGCTACGGGATCCGCAACTTCAACCTCTCTAACAGCACTCAAATTATGGTAAGTTTAATGTGAGCAATTATGTGACACATGACTTCTGTTATGCCCACCTACACTTTCTGATTCCTATGTGTCTCCCCCAGACACTGATCAGATACATCCTGAAGCAAGACTTGCCAATGTCTTTAGAGGACTCCCTGACACTAGCTGAGGCATACAAACTTCCAACCTCGCAGATAAATTACTTGTATCTCATCCAGCTGATTGGCCACAGCAAGGTTTGCTAATCTATGCAGAAATTTGAAATCACCAAATTTCAGTTTTGCATTTTGCTTTTCTGCGTTCTTGGCATGTTGGTAGGAAGTCTTTTGTGCTGCTTTCAGACTGAGGAATGCATGACTGTCCTGAAGAGGCTGTCCACTGTAGAGGCGGAGTGTGTGGTTGAGCGTCTCACATCCTGGGCTAGGCTGCAGCTGGAGGACAAAGTCCACATCTCTGATGAGGTGAGGAGAGGGAACATGAGATGTGCTTGAAATAAAAGTTGATTTGTGTTTTAGGTACTTGTAATTCAAGGATCAATTTTATGAATTACATTTCAAGACTACTTAAGTCATATGTTGTTGTACTTTAAGATGCTTTAGAAAACCAAAGGTAGTTCTTCCTTTGCAGTAAAATACGTTTCAATGTTGCATCTCTGCTGCCACTCACAGATATCTGATGTGATATAACAGGGTTTTCATCATGATGCATACACAGTGTGAATATGCCTGATAGTAGATCATACATGAAATTTAACGGGTTGTGCTGTGTGTGTATCAATGAATTGCCATCTCAAGCTCTGAACATAAAAAGTGGAACAGCATTATGGTGAGCATACTGTTCATTAAATCAGTTTGTACATCTGAACTTTCACTTTCTCATGGTCTGACTCCACTAGCACAAGAAGCACCAGATGGTCATAGCTCAGGTGATGGTGGAGGTTCTGAAATACCTGCACATAATCCAAAAACGTAAGTTTTCATTTTACTCAGTTCTAAAACATGAGCAGCAAAGTGTCAGAGTTTCAAAATGTTTTTTTTTCTATGCCTCGTTGTTGTCGTGAGCAAGTCAATGAATACCTCTCCAGGACTTTAGCTGACTATAGACTCAGTATTCCATGTGTTTGATGCTTCAGGAAAGTGCAGTTTGCAATCTGTAGCAGCAGAACATCAACCTTTCTTTATTCGTGTCACCTGTAATGATATCAAAACAGCAGACATTGATATAAATGTCCACCTGAGCATCCAAGAGTGATACCAGGTCTCATGTCTTCTGCAGACGATGCCCTTAAAAGCTTGGAGTGTGAGAACAACCTCATCATGTTCAAGGCAATCGCCCACCTACAGGTGAGCTTCATTTACGAAATGTTCTTGAATGTCATTCCATCTGTTCTTTGGTGATTGATCTGTAGCCTTTTTGTCTGTTTCTTCAGGAGGACTTTGATGTTTTCTTCACCCCCTCCAACTATGAGGATTCAAACATCAGAAAACAGATCCAGGAGCATCACATCACAGCCTATGAAAACACACGTGGCCGCACTTCATCTAAGGGGAAGGCTATGACAACTCCAGTTGTGGCTAATGATCCAGATGGCAAGACCAAGACTATCTCCACGGAAGCTGGCTTACGTCGTCTAGGAAGACAGCTGCAGCGCAGCGAACAGGAGCTCTGGTCTGACTTGGCCCTGCGAGCTTTGGGAGTGGGCAAGGTGGACAAGGCCCTCAAGATCCTCAGGTTTGCTTGTGTGGACGCTTTGCCGAGAGTATGAACATAGGGGTAGGAAACTGATGGGGCCTGCTGTTGTAATCTTTTAATTCTATTTTTGTTTTCCTCCTTTTTTTGTGTCTTCAGTGAGTTGTATGAACACCACTATAACAACAGCACAGGGAAGGTTTTGTTCACTGCTGCCAAGACATTATGCCAGATGCTGGAGGCAGATGTTCCCATGGTGATTCCCAATAACATGGACTTGCCAGCAGTCATCCACGATCTGGCCTGCCAGGCCATCACTGTGTGCCACTCAGGTAAACAACATGTGTAAACATCAGTAATGTTCAAAAACCTTCTTGTTGGTGGGCATAGCTGTTATGCAAATCAGCTATTAGATTATATACCTTTGGTCTTTGTTTATTTGCAGGGATCTTACAGTAAAAAAAAAAAAAACATTTGTTGTGAAAACGAGACTGGAAATTTGTCTTCAGTCTCATCTTAGGCACAGTAAAAAGTACTATCTACAACTCAAACAGCATGGCTGTAGAACAAGCAAAAATCATTCTTTCCAAGTTATTTGCAATAGTTTATCTGGTCTTGTTGAAGATTCTGACTGAGTTCAGGACAAAAGGGAGTGAAAACACTTTTTGACAGTTGAAACAGCATCTAGGCTAAAAAGTTCATGAGAACTTGTGTGGGTTCTGAGTCTGTCTGTTCACTATTGCTTCAAATCATTTGTAAGTTGCAAATTTCCTAAAGTTGTTGTAATTATTATTATTATTATTATTATTAACGTTACAGATTTGCTCCTTGACTGTCTGGAGCTTTGCAAGTGCACTCGGATAGCTATGGATGTCTATCATCAGTGTCAGTTATCGGACAACTATGGCTTTATAGCCAAGGTCAGTATTTCATCTTTTTCACATAGAATGACACTTCATTTACTTTATTTTGATCTGGTTTGTACTTGATGTGTTTTTTGTCTGCAGACATTTAAATCGCTATTTATATTTTACAAGTTAATATCTAGAAATCTACCAGGTGAAAGCTCATAGAGCCATTATTATTAATTATGCCATATCAGACACAATTTTCAAGTGTAAGTTTGTGCATTTACAGTGAAAGACTTCCTATTTAATGTGATTTTTCCCATAAATAAATAAATTACATTATATATAATTAATTGTTTTTTTTACTCTTTCTCTGTTTTAATTGTGTAATGTCACAGGATTTGACCTTGGAGGCAGAAAAGGATCGATATTCTCAGTGGAGTTTCCAGGATGTTTTTAAGGAAGATTGCATTGTTCTGGACCCAGTGTCCGTGCTCCCTGTTCAGTATGAAATTACCAACTGTCTGCTGCCTATTTCTGGGGGTAGGAAGATTCTTAGATTTATCATCTCTCTAGGATTTCATCACCACAGGCACTCTGCAGCTGGTTGGTATCATCAGCTGCTATGCTAATTTATTCCCATTGTTGCAGATACCAAACTGTACCCACTGGACTGTTCCTGTCTGTCACACTGCTCATTTGAGGATGGTAAGTATTTAAGAAGATACTTTTTTTTCTTCTTAAAGTTGTAATTTTTCAAAGTTCACCTTGTGTCTTGCTTGGCCCACATGTAGGTTCAAACTACCTGCAGCCCCTCTTGGGCCCCCTGACCAACATGTTACAGATGTTACAAGAGTGCAGTCAGCTGGAGCTGGCCCTCAGAGTGCTGGTCAACTCATACGGCAGCTGCCTGCAGCATGTCACCTCTAATGTAATGGACATAAAGCTATGTGTGCAGGTATGACTGGAACATGTCCAGTGGTATGTGAGTGCCACTGCCATTTGTGTTTCTGGACCAATTATACTCTCATTATAGCTTTAGCTACTTGCCAGTGAGACTAAGTAAATTATTTTATGTTTGTAATGTTTGTTTCTCAGCTTTATGACAGCCAAGAGCTTAAGAAGTACAATATATGCCTGAATGATCTCCGAAAGACGACTACATCCTCTGTGAATGCTGTGGCTGTGGCCCTTTTGAACAAGGTGAGTCTGCTGAGTCCGTTGTCATGAGAGGGTAGCAGCAGATTTAATGCATAAATAACTGTATCTCCATTTTCTGTGTGCTGCAGGTGTTCAACTGGAGAGTGGTCGATCATGAATTTGCGATTGGACTCTGTACGCTTCTCTCCAAAGCAGAAGTCTTCAAAATACTGTGGAAGGTTATTGACAACACCTGGCAAAACTATGACAAAATCTTGGTAGGCCATATGATCACTGTTCCTCTTTATTTTATTGTGAACCCTTTTTGTTGTATGTATTGTATTTGTTGAATCCTGCTTGCGCCAATAAATTACCATTCAATCACTAAGTATCGTATTCACAGTTTATGACCTTTTTGTGATTGACATAAGCGTGTTAAGATCAGACATCACCAAACATCTCGCAATTTGTCGAAGAAAACAGTTTATAAACATCTACCTGTTTATGTACATCCCTATCTATATTCATTTTATATGGATTATATAGATAGATTATATTCAGCAAATCTAATCAGCAATTGTGTTTTGAATTTTTATTTATTTATTTATTTATTCTATTTATTTTTTCTTTTCTTTTTTTTTCTTTCAGTCTGTGGCCAAGATCGGGGCCAATCTCTGCTGCTTGTACGATGAAGCAGAGGAGCAAAAGAAGTTTCTTTCCGTCATCACTGATGCTGAGTGGGGCATCAAGCTTGGCAAATTAGAGGTAATGCAGCACTTAAGCTCAAGGGCCAAGGCAAAAGGCATTTGGTGTCTCTCACATGACTTGACATTTAACATCTGTACCCCTGCTGTGCTGCAGATATCCATCCAGCCAGTGTTCCGTCAGCGGCCTGAGATGAAGCGTAATCTGATCCCTGTTCTAGTGAAGAACAGGAAGATCACCCCAGACATCATCCTCGAGTACTGCAGGTCGGCCACTCACTATCTTGTCTATTTCAATGTCGAATATAAAATAGGGTCCTGACTGTGCTAAAAGTCACCCTCTGCATACATCTGCAGCACCTTTGGTTTAGACCGTGACTGTGTGATCAACCAGTACATTACCACCTTACTGCTGCTCCAAGAGGATGAGGAAGGTGCAGGTGACCTGGGTGCAGGACCGGAAGAGGTGCAGCCTCTGTGTCATGCAGACGCACTGGAGCGAGTCCTGCAGATTATCCCGATGTTACACAACACCAACGAGCTCACCGACAGTCTCTGTGCTGCCTTTTTCAAGGTTTGAGCATTGGGTTGGGGGGGGGTGTTTCAATGTTAAGGTTTTTTTCTGATAAATTTTGAGAGAATTGATTCAAGGAAACATCAAAAAGCAATTTCCACATGCTTTTTTAGTTCACTTGCCAAACCAGTCACTGAAATACTGTATTTAGCACAGCAATGGCAAGTCTAAACTACACCACTGAAACTGTTGTAGTGTCAAATTCTTTTGGTGTTTCTATCCCAAATACAATTTAAGTTTGACTATTCACTTAACCTGCAAAATGCCTTTCTCATACAGCTCAGCCCTTACAACTACGAGAGGATTGAAGTAGTGCTGAAGATCATACAAGCTGCAGATGAGAATGTGACCAGCTTTTCTATAAGTCAGGTAAAAAATAAATTGGCACATTTAACATTAAATGGTTCATTGTTTTCAAAAGTATTCTGCAGACTTGCAATCATGTCTTTTTAATGCACAGGCAATGGGCCTCCTTCAGCACCTGAAATCCTATAAGCGCGTCTCCCCTCCATCAGACGTGGAGAACACGTATCTTCTTGAAAACAGCCTCCTGCCAAACCTCTTGTCCAACAGCAGACTGCCCTTCCACCTGCTTCTGCAGACCAAACATTTCTGGAAGATTATCTGTGAGTTAGTTTTCTTGTTTTCATTCTTCAGTATTATTGTTGACAAACTCAAATTACCTTGATGATGATTACTCGACTGATTTTATTAGATCTGCACTGGCTGTTTGTTGGTGGTAGGTGTAACCTAACAGGAAGGAAATATTCTTAATTCATTCTAGGTCCTAACATCATTTCATAACATCATTTTTAACCACATGTAAATCAGACTACAGTTGAGTTGATCAAGTGGGTGATAGATGAAACTTTAAACACTTGTGACTGTGCCTACCATCTAGGACTTTTTGTGTTGTTGATGTGTTAAGACTGAAGAAACTAAAAAAACATTTCTGTGTTTAGCTCCTGAGCTCAGTGAGGAGACTTTCCCTACACTTCTTCTGATCAGCAAACTGATGAAGGTACATTACAGTAATCTAAAAAGCGGTCTTACTCTGTAAAATCACAAAAGTTAAAGAACTATCCATAAAGTTTGGCATTATCAAGGTAATCTTCCCGTCTCTTTTCAGGTGAGCCTTGACAAGTTATATATGTCAGCAGCGAACCATGTGTTTGAGAAGAAGATGAAACCTCTACTCTTAGAGCAGAGGAAAAAAGGTCACGGTCATGGCTACAACAAGGAGACTTTCAAGGTGGCTAAGACCATGATGAAGTACATCCACTGCATCCAGAGCCTAGAGTGGGCTGCTGCCACAGCCCACAAGATCACCCAGGAACTACCACCAGGTCTGACCTGCAGATTAGTCCTTACTCTACACTGATCGATGTTTGTACATACACTGTATACACTGACTCATTTCCTGCTCTTTACAGGTTATGAGAAAACTCAGTCCCTTAGGTTCTGTTTGGCTCTTGGAGATGCATGGCTGAAAGATCCAAACCTTGAGGTCTGTATCAGTGTTTTTCACCTGGAGAAATATACTTTATCAAACTTAAAAATGCCCCAAATCTCAAATGTTTTTTTTATACATTTTGGGATTTGTTTTTCATCTGCTCACCTCTGATCCCAAGCAGGAGGCAGCGCGGGCCAGAGGGGAGACCTTTCTTTCCAAGCTGAAAATGCAGTTCCAGCGTTCGGCTACTGAGAACATGTTGATAGCCAGCCAGCTGAACAGCCCAGAGCATCTGAAACTGACTGGGCTGCCAGCCAAGCTCATCGTGGCCCTGTATGAGCACAGCAGCGTGGAGCAGCG
Organism: Seriola lalandi dorsalis; assembly: GCF_002814215.2. NCBI lineage: Eukaryota > Metazoa > Chordata > Actinopteri > Carangiformes > Carangidae > Seriola > Seriola lalandi. Next base: position 400,958 of record NW_019524980.1, on the reverse strand, counting down.
CTACAGAGACTCGGGGGGTCAAACTTATCCCGGTAAGAACAATACAGGAGCCTGCTTTAGAAGCTGAAGGAGATGAAGGTTCCTCTATGAGATTGGCTTTTATTTTCTTATGAACTGAACGCCCAGGTCAGCACTTGAAGACTATATATATATATATATATATATATATA